>NW_005842684.1:843284-846865 GCF_000455745.1 Alligator sinensis | reverse complement strand
ACTGTACCTATAAGCGGTTGAAGTATAATTCAATGTCTATAGTCATGAACATGAGTGGGTTTTGTAACATGCTTGTAAATGTATTATTTCTGTTGCATTATGTCTTAAAAGTCTCAGCTGAAATCAGGGCCCCATGGTGCTAGGTATGGTAAAAACTCTAAGTAAGAGACAGGCAATGCGCTGACAAGCTTATGATGACAATAGAGTAAGGAGGGAATGCTTATAACATGTATAAAGTCAGACAGCAGACTAATGATCAAACTTGGTCTAGAACCCCAATTCCCTTAACCATGGGACAAAGCCTTTCAAGGGAACTTTATACAGTTAATTCCAAACTGTTAGTCCAGCATCTTGTTCTAAATTGTTGGGTTAGCCACTGAGATGCGCTTTGGAGTAGCCACAGGAGTCTTCCCACTAGATTTTTGAGTGATTCTGAAGTAGCTTTATGCTTGCTTCTGCAGCTCTGAAGCTTCATTAGCTATTGCAACCATAAAGTTCCCCTCCAAAGGTAAGAGAACCAGGGGAGTTGCATACCAGTGCTTATCACTAGTAATCTGCTCAGCTATCCTTGTCCTGCCTCCATCAGCCTATTGAGCAATCTCATGGGTGGTGGGGGGATTGGACTAATTACCACTGCATGGCTTTCCCTCTACAGAGGATTCTGTACCCCCAGATAGACCTGTTCAATGACCAAGTTCATTGCTTGTTTTGCTGGACTGTCTTGTTCCTGCAAATAGTTCTAGTACTGAGATGGAGCAAAATCTTTCCATTGCTGGGGGACATCACAATGAGAAGGATTATTGATCCTTTTGTGAGATATGCTGTGCACCAAGCAGTGGAAAAGGCATCAGAGGTCAAAACTATGATTGCTATCCTGACTACACATTCAGCTAAGAATCAGGCCCCACGTGATTTTTCCAGGACTTCTTTGCTATTCTTACAGAATAAAATGTTATCACAGTAAAGGAAGATACTGGAGAGAACCTCACCAGCTGTGATGATTTCCAGTAGATGAAAGCTCCTGTTTTGCCCTGCAATGTTTCTGTATTTCTCTTAAGCAGCTAAAGTTTGATATCCCATTACCTTGCACCTTGTGCAGTCATGTTCAGCAAAATGGGGCATGTCACGTGTTCAATTAATGCAAAGCAATAAACTCTGGAGCTTTTTGCTCCCGGGCATGCCATTTGAATGTGCATCTGGGATTGCAGCACACTGAGCTGGGTTGGGACAGCTCTGGTTGGCAGGGAGCCCCAGGGGTCAGCCTGCCAGCTCAGGGCTGCTCCCCCCTGGCTCAACATACTGCAGAGGGGCTGGCTGGGGAATAAGGGTGCTCTAGTGTGGGGCTAGCCAGCAGATACCCTCACACTGAAGCACCCTTGAGTCCCAGCCAGCCATGGCAGCATATACATGTGCACTGCTGCAGAGTAAAAAACTGCAGCAGGACAGTACTTGCAGAGTTAATTAGTTTACTCCAATCTAATAGAGATGCATGTGCAGATGTGCAATGTTTACTGCCAATCTAATTAGTCTACTCCACAGTAAATGTCTTGTGTAGATGTGTCCACAGTTAAAGCATATGTAAAACTTTAGCAAATGACCACCCTGGTACCATTTTACTCCTACTTTGCACCTACTCTGTACTCATGTCAGCAGTAGCAGTAGCAGCACCCTAATTTGAGGATGATCTCTACCATGGCTCATGGATGGGTCTTCAGGAAACTTAAGAGCTGAATCCTCCAGCTCATGTAAATAACAATGGAAAAATCAGCCCTACTAACTGAATGCATCCTCTGAGAGTTTCATTTTCCCTCCCATTTTTCTCAAGAGTTGTCAGAATGGCTTATAAAACCCTCCTTTCCCGACATGCCTCTATCCCTCCTTTCTTTTTAACCCCACTGAAACATTTTCTTCCTCTTAAACACTAATATTTGGATCAAGTATTCAGAACATTTTGTTTTGAAAGCTCATATGGGTTCTTATTTAATCTACATGAGATAGCCAATCTCTATTACTACATATAAAATTTGGCATAATATCAGTGTTTGGATTGAAAAGCCACCAGAAAAAGAGATGTACATTATTTTATATAGCGATAATCAAAGACTGAAATTTACTGTGAGTACTGGGGGGAAAAAAGTCTAATGATTTGATGTTTAATGCATACCTATTTATCTTTAAAGTCTTCTGTAGTTTATGACGTGAAATTAAAATGATGTGTATATTTTTATTTGTGAGGATTCATATGTTCCTTATACTAGAAATTGGTTTTGCAGTTCACGCCTGAAAGAGTCAGAGAAAACTCAGAATCGGGAGTGTGCAGAATGTCTAGGTAGTCTAACAAAGTTATGCTAATATCCTATATGGATTTTAGTATTTAGGACATTATGTGTTTTGGTAAGCTGCTGCTATTTCCACTGATGTTCTCTAGTTGATTATGAGTCTTGACTGCTACTTAGCATTGTAAAGCCTGTTCTTAAAAGAAAACTTGAAAGTGTTTCTTAGGAAAGCAGCTCTTTGCATGAATTCCCTTAACAAGTTACCAGTGCATTATAAATGACAAGGAGGAGAGTTTAAGGTTAATGGAAATGTTCTATTATTGCAAGTAATATCTTTAAGAAGCTACTTTAAAGATAGATTTTGTTAATTTGAAAGTGAATATGACACATAAAAATGTAAGCAGCGGATGCAATAAAAGATATCACCCTAAGAAATTTTTGCCTCTCAGCTTTATAAAAATAACCCACAAGTCAAGACATGTGAAGCTATTTTTGCTTCTTGGAGATGACCAGGAATAAGTGACTCAGTCACGAGTACTTTGCTTGGCTGCGTGTGGGTGATGTAGCCCTTTGTACATGAAGGAAACAGCTACTTTATTACAGCATGTTTCAAAGAGTGGAGATCAGTGAAGTTCCTGCTTAGTAATATATGATACCATGGACTTAATTTTCTATAAAATAAAAATAGGCCTGATTTTCCTTTCATAACAGGAGGAACAGTGTATGTCAGGAGGAATTCCACTTTATTTTTATTACTGTAGCTTCGAGGCACCCTAATCTTGGGCTATGGCGCTAGTGTATTAGTTGTTGTACGAATACAGAACCAAAAAATATGGTCTGTACCTCAAATAGCTCACAATCTCTGTAAATCAGGAGAGTTATGCTAGTGCAAAACTAGTGTGAATCATATCAAAACCAGATATCATGCATTTTTTCAGCTAATTTTGACTACACTGCACCATTTCCTACTGTACCAGAGCTGTTACTAGTATGTAGATGGACCCCAGTCATAGGCAAGGACTCCACTGTGCTAGGTATTGTACAAAAACAAAACAAAAGGATTGTCTTTGGCTCATAAGGAAGAAAAGGGTTGTCCTTGTCAGTGGTGAGGTGACAGAACAAGGAGCAGTGGTCTTACGTTGCAACAAGGAAGGTTTAGGTTGGTTATTAGGAAAATCTAGGAGGGTAGTGAAGCACTGGAACAAGTTAGCTAGAGAGGTGGTGGCATCTCCATCCTTAGAGGTTTTTAAGGCCCAGCTTAACAAAGCCCAGGGTGGAATGATCTAGTTGTCGATGGTCCTGCTT
>NW_005842684.1:841306-843267 GCF_000455745.1 Alligator sinensis | reverse complement strand
GGAAGTTGGACTAGATGACCTCTTTAGGGCCCTTCCAACCCTAATTTTCTATGATTTTATGATTCTGTAAGCAGTGAGGGGGAGAGGGAGAGAAAGAACATTATTTGATGATCTGTTCAGGTCTCTTCCAACCCTACCTACTATGAAACTTTAAATTTAGTTCAGTTCTAATAACCTTTATACCTATGGATGCTAATATTAGGGCTGTGCAAAATTTTGACGGGTGTTTTGTTTTGATGCTCTTTTGAATTGTTTTGAGCTTGAAACGACGAAATTGAAGTGAAATGAAAGGCTTCAAAACAGTTTCAAAATGAAACAAGGACACTTGAAATGTTTTGAAAGTTTTGAAATGTTTTGAGTTTCGAAGCTGGGCTTGCTTGCAGATAAAGAGAAAGTTAAGGAGAGGGAGGGGGAAGAGGTGGGAGAACTGCTCTGATATGGACATGTGCAGTGGGCCAGTGACTGTCATCCTTCCCTGAGGTCCCTTCTAAGTCCAGTGTTCTGGGGAAGGGATGGAAAAACAGCATAAAAACAGCTTAGCAGCATCAGAGAAAGGCTATCACTTCCTACTTGCTAGCCTGTTCCTAGCAGTGGGATCCAATACCTTTTGCTTTCCTAATATCCATTTATTATTATATTCATTCCTTTCAATTTATTCCTCCCCCAAGGTCCTCTTTTTGTTTTTGTTGGTCTATTTTGATTCTTTTCCCTCAGAAAAGAAATCTGTGATTTCTCTCACAGTGTGCATTCCATTCACTGTGCACAGAAGCAAAGCATATATTGCATATTATAATATAGAATGTATACAGGAACACATACATATGTTTATATATTGTATTCATTACATACATACATATTACATTACAGAAAAACACACATTTTCCAGCACACCAAATACACTATGAAACACACTATGAAGCATGCTGGAAAGGCATCTGGCAAGCCTTTAGGCAGGGGCAGAAGAGGGGGGAGAAGGAGAACTGTAAGTCCCCCCAACCTCCCCAAATTGAAACACAGCCTCTTTCCTACAACTAGCAGGCATGAGGCTTCTGGTTCTACTAGGAGCTAGTAGAGGGGAGCAGTGCCACTACCAGAGTCTGCATCCCCTCCCAGAGCACCAGCTATTACCCCCTGCTGCCACCACCACCACCATGACAACAAGCAGTAGCACCAGCATGACAGTGTCCTCCACCCCCATTTCACTTCCTATCCTGAGCCTTCCAGTGCCAGAGGAAGACCTGGAGCTAGATCTGTATCTGAGTGCCATAACAAGGGAAATTCTGGGGAAGGAGGGGGAATCATCTGATTTTGTGCTCCACAGTCCTCAAGTTTCCTCTACAGCCAGATCTCCTTCCCTAGGAGGCACTTTTTTAGGAGATTGAGGTAGAGGGTGTGGAGGCAAGTGGCTCAGCTGAGTCCACTGCTCCTGTTGCTCCTGTGGCAGCTGAGTCTGCTGCCTCTGCCTGCTGAGAAGGGGAAAAAGAAGCATCCGCACATGTACCCACACTCCAGAAGCGATGGGGTGGTGTTGTCTGGGATCATTTTGAACTGGCAGATGATCCCACATATGCTACCTGCCTGCAATGCCAAGCCAAAACCAGCCAGGGCAAGTGAACGGAACACCTGAGCACCACGGAGATGCTGATGCATCTCAGCAGGCACCACCCTCTTGACCTTGCTCCTATTCAGCCTGGCACCAGTGAAAGCATGCCCAAAAAGAAGTCCCCCTCTCACTCCAAAGCCCTCATTCCCCTTAAGCAGAGGCAGGCCATGCTGGAATAGTGGGGGAAAGGCAGGTACACAGCGGGATGTGTTGGAAAGGTGAGCAAGATCACCCAGAGCATCAGGGAGATGCTTGCTCTGGATGGCCACCCCTTTTCCCTAGTTGAGAAGCCAGGTTTCAGGCAGCTCATGGCACTCATGGCTCCATCCTATCAAGTGCCCATAGGCACCACCTTCTT
>NW_005842684.1:798590-841275 GCF_000455745.1 Alligator sinensis | reverse complement strand
ACCCTCCCTGTATGAGACATGCAGGGAGTACTTGAGGGAGGAGCTGTACAAGGCAGGTCTGCAGGGGGCCTTGCACATCTGGAGCAGCTGGGGTGGCGATCATGCCTATCTCTTCCTCACAGGGCACTGGTGTGAGCAGTCAGGCCGTTGGTGGGTTCTCCTTTAAGCCAAGGTGATAGATGAGTCTCAAATGGCAACCGAGATCAAGGGGGGGCATGCACTGCTTGGTGCAGGGGTGGCTCATTGGGTAGGGCGAGCTCACCTGTGGGTTCATAGTCACCGACAATGGAGCTAATATGGTCAGGGCAGTCTGTGATGCCAAATTTGTTTGGAAGAGGGGTGTAGCACGTAAAAGTGGAGAGATACCTGGGGAGTCAGATGTCCGGCAGGTTGTAATATGTCAGAATTCCAATTCCAGAAACCCCTGCACCTATCTCCTTGAAACTTGACAGGCTTTGTGGCCTCAGCCAGGGCTACCCTCCCTGATTTCATTTGAATCAGGAAAGAAATGAAAAAGTTATAGGTATTTTCATGATCCCCCATTATAGCCTATGGACAAAACGTCGAAACACATCAAAACAGTGTTGAAACAGCGTCGAAACAGCAAAACAGTTTTGATGAAACAAAACGGAACCGTGCTTTAAAACAGCAAAAAAAAACACTATCGCTCTGAAATGGCGAAATGGAAGTTGAAATAGAACTGCATTTTTATACTGTCCTAGTTTAATACACATACACACACACGTATATATCACTGCTTCCCTTAAAAACATGGCATATGTAAAACTGTTATCTGTAAAAATGCCTTTTTGGTGTTGTCATCCCTAAGCCTTCAAAAATCATGAGTTTCAGGCCCAAAGAAAATCATGGGACTGTTTTAAGGATCATGAGCAGAAAAAGCAATACTAAAGCTAGAGGGATTTTGAATTGGCTTCTGGTTTCTGAGCTTTGAGTGACACTTGTTTAAAATGCATCTCTGAAACAGTAAGATTATGTTTGTTTGGTTTTTTTGTTAAGGAAAGTTGAGATCCTGACATAATCACATGACTCCAGGAGCTGGGGCTTTAAGTACAAAAAACCCTGAGTATTGTGCGACTTGTAGGACTGCAAGAGTTGGCAGTGTTGTATTTCACATTTGCATGTGTAATGAGCCAAAGGTCAGCTGGGGCTGATCTGGTTCTAGGCCCCATCCAGAGGTAACCAGACAGCCAAGTTGAGTCATACCTTTAGGAAGAGGGCCTGCCTACACTGGCTATATAAACTCATCATAGAGAGCTATCTGGGCAACTGACTGACTTGTTGTGTCTCTGGCCTGCTTGGAATCACTAAACCTCACTCTGTGCTCTGAACTTCTGGCTTAGATCCTCCTGCCTATTCCTGAATGCTCTTGTTCCTATCTTGGATCTCCTGGCCTGGATCAATTGCTTGACCTGACTGTGGCTTCATGTTCACTTTTGGCTTGATACCCCAGACTTAAACTGCTTCTTGGCTTGGCCTTGTCTTAAACTCTGGTAACCCCCTAACGTACATGCTCCACTCAAACTAACTGCCTATGACCCCATATCTTTTACAACATGCTGTCTGCGTAAGTGGAAAAGCATGGACAATGTAAAAGGGGCCCAAGTTGGGGAGGAAAAGGTGGAGTTGGATTGAAGAGCAGTGAAAAGGAGGTTTTCTAAGGTCTGCAGTACACCAGCAGATGAGCTCCCATTTGTAGGAAAGAAGCCTCCATCCCTGCCAGTCTTGGATTGTATCCTTCTAACAGCTTAGCAAGCAAAATGCTGAATCACATAATTGCTGAGCTCAAAGGCTTTGGAGGAGAAAAAGCTTTCTGTGTCGGCTTCCCTTAGGTGATTTATCCTGCAAAACTATATTGTGCAACACTTTCTGCCTTAAAAGTAACTCATGCAAAATTAATTATATTGCACTACATTTGTTGGAAAATACATTTTAGTACAAGTTAATTCAAAGAAAAAGCATATCTCAAACATTGCAGGACACACAGTTATGAGTTAACAGTCATAAATCAAATCATTGCTCATTAATAACCTCAACACTAACCTCTGTTGGGATTTGGAAATAAGTAAAGGTGGTCAAGAAGTAGTAGGTATTATTTGTGGGAAAAAATTAATATTCTAATTTTTTACCAAAAGAAACAAACAAACTAATCACCAACCTTTTTTTTCATATTCAGGTTTCTGGGATGTTGTTTTCTTCCTCCCATTATTTTTTTTATCAACCCTGTTTTCCATACTGACAACATTGAAAAAAAGAACCCCCAAAAATCATACTCTCCTACCACCATTCCACCTCTCCGTATAACTATTTTTCATTCAAAAAACTTTGAATAGAAACTGTTGGACAGCTCTAAGCATACAAGCTCACATACTTCCCCATGGGTTCTGACTCCAGCTATAGGTGGGCTGGAGAGTTTGCTCTTGCTTAGAGCAAGTAGCTAGGCAAGAATTCATAGCTCCATAGACTTCCAGGCTGTTAGGGATTGTTATGTCACGTTGTTTGACTCCCTGCATTAACAGTACACTGATCCCCCTGCTTTCCATGTGTTAGGTTAGGAGTGTTTTTGATGTTTTGGGGCCATGTACCTTGCTATTGCACATCAGGGTTGTCTGTGTGGTTTGAAGAATAGGTTAGACAAGCACTTTTATGGGAAGACTTGGATGATCCTGCCTTGAGCAAGGGGTTGGACTAGATGATTTCACAAGGTCCCTTCCAGTATAGTTATGATTCTACAACACAGGCCAGCCAGCCTCATCCAGTTATTCCAGCATCAAGCTCATAGCCCTGCTTGAGCTAGTCTATACCTTTCAGGAAGGGACCCACCCTTGATTTAAGGGCATCACATGATCACATGGATGACTGGTACCATCTGAATTGGGGGGTACATGCCCCCCCACTGACCAGTCAGTGACCAGGGGGAGTCCCCCTGTGGCCAATGTCATGGACTTGGGGGGGAGTTCCCGTGGCCAATTGCACTCACCTGAAAGCAGCTGCAGCCACTTCTAGGAGCCCCATAGTCGCTTCATTCAGAGCTTTGTTCAGGCCAGCACTCAAAGGGGGGGCACCGGCACCCTGCCTGATCCCCCGCCTGTCACCTAATCAGGGAGCGCAGCCTGACAGGGGGTACACCAGTGCTCTCAGGGGGTGCACGTACACCCCCATGCACCCTGTACACATCACCACTGCATGATCAGAGGAACTTCTATACCTCAGCACAAACATATTGTGACTGGACATTCCCAAGCCCACTTCACCCCCTGCCTCGCATGCCTCACCACTTTGGCAGCTCATGGTTATCCCTCTGTGAGAGCACTTCATACCCCAGGCCCTGATATACTTAAGAATAGCAGCTGGGTTGACCCTAGAGTAGCCACAGAGTTGAATTTCCAAGTTTGAAGTTTGTTACTGGGGTTGAATGGATTAACCATGTTTGGAAATATCCAAGGTGGAACATGCTGCCACTACAGTGTAAACATGCCCAGAGGATCCACTACAGACCTCGAGTAGTTTCACAGTAATTTAATTGCTCTGCTATTACAAATGAAAATTTATCTACCATAACCATTAGAGCTCATTAGGCCAGCGTTTGCCAACCGCTGTGCCACGGCACACTGATGTGCTGTCGGACACGTCCAGGTATGCCACAGAATCATGGGAGCGTGTTGCTTCTGGGGAGCACGGCTACAGCTAGTGCCACCACTGCCACCCCGCACTGCAACTGCACCTTACCCTCCCCCGCTTGTCAATGCAGGAAAACTAAAGATCTCATCTGAGCTTTTTTAGTATCCCATGATAGCAAATGTGTTCTAGACATCAAATTATTCTTATAGATCTTTTCTGAATCTTTTCCAACTTGCTAACACACTTTCTGAAGTGTGTCTCTCTCAGTAGTGCTCAATATGCTCCAGTAAGTGTCTCATTAATATCAGTATATAGCAATGACATAATTTCTCTGCTTCTGTTAATATTGCCTTGCTTATGTGGCCAAGGAAAGAATTAGCCCTCATAGCTGCGGCATGGTCCTGAGAGTTCATATTCATTTGGTTATTTATCACGACCCTAAGTCCATTTCAGTT
Source organism: Alligator sinensis (assembly GCF_000455745.1). NCBI lineage: Eukaryota > Metazoa > Chordata > Crocodylia > Alligatoridae > Alligator > Alligator sinensis. Next base: position 837,181 of record NW_005842684.1, on the reverse strand, counting down.
TCATTACATTCCAGGATACAGTCCATCATCTGATAAGTGTGACCTACATTCTTTGTTCCTGGATATGTGACTTTGCATTTGGCTGTATTAAAAAGCCTGTCATTCAAATGAACCAGCAGTATCAAGTACTACAAGTTGGCCTGTATAACTGACCTCTCCCTCTCTTTATTTACCACCAGTGAGGCCTGGGAGCTAATGCAGAGGATGCCAGAAGAGCAGCCCTCTGGAGAGTCTGCAGTAGAAGCTGCAGCAACTGAGGGCTGGCAGATCAGGCCACAGTAAGAGCAGCCAGGGTAAGTGAGATGCTCTCTTTCTCTTTTTTTCTCTCTCTAGCAAGGTTTTGCCAGGGCACAAAACTAGATAGTTATGCCTCTGTTTACCTCTCCACCATTTTTTGTATGGTCTGTAAATCTTACCAATAAAACTCTGGTTCTGAACACTACACAGTGAGAATACCTGGTGTGCACGCTGTACAGGCAGCTGATGAAGTAAGCCAAAATCCTCAAATGTCTGTAGCACTCCATTCCTATTTAAGCATCTAACTTCCCCCTGATTTCATGGAAGTTAGGAGCCTAAAGACCTTTGCCTCGCTACATTCCTGCAAAAACTTAAGTGCATGAGTAACTGTGCAGAAAAAAAAATTACAGCAAATTAAGAAATGGCAGACTTGCTGCTGTGTACTTGCTGTCTGTGTGCCTATTTGAAACCTGTATTATGCAGAGGCATTCTACCTGTCAGTGAAATAGGTATAAACTATTATGGCTTAGTTTTCCCTTCTCAGGAGGTAAGAGCACGCAGAGGGACAGCTGCCACAGAGCAGCTGATGTGTGATAAGTTCCTGACCTTTTCTAAATTTGCTGTGCTTTTTTATGACTTCTTTTCTGATTGGCTGACTTGGCTCACATAAATAGTTTGATTGCAGTCATGGGAAAGACTCTCATGAGCATAATTACACAGGGTTTAGAGTGTTTTGCCAGATTGTGCCCGAAGTCTATAACAAGCTTTCAGTTCCAAACCTATTTTTCTCTCTCCCTTCAACTTTATATCTTCCTTAAAATGAATCGCTTCTGCTAAAATGTCCGGTACCTACTAGCAAAGGAGGTGAGGAAAATGTTAAAGCATGACCAATCAGAGGATTTTGAAGTCTGAACTTTCTTTAAAAAACAAAACAAAACAACCCAGACCTTTTCCCATAGTCTTATCCCAGAGCTACACCCCTCACCAACAGCACAGTACACACAAGCACAGGGCACAGTCATAATGGGGATGGCAACTACAGAGACATGTCGCAAACAACGAGCGAGGAGCACACGAGACTATATTTTGGTTCGCGTCACTCCCACAATGCACCGCACAAAGCAGCTGACTGTGGGTTTCTACCACACTGATCACATAAGAGTGAATTTACGTGGCTCTCCCACTACAACCCTAAAATATTCCTCAAATAGTTTTGTCTCCCGTTTTATTTTCTGGGTGGATGTTACTTATTTTACAGGAGAAGAAGCAATGTGCATTTATTTTTCTATTTAAATATAAAAGGATAAGGTTATATTTACATTCACTAGCCAGATCCAGATGTACAGGCACATGCATTTCCCCAGGGACAAAAAGCAGAAGCACAATATGTGCCACTGCTACGTGTCCCTGGGGCATGCCTGTGCACATGCGCTCTGGCCCCAGCACCCTTACTTGGGATCCTGGGAGCCTCCCAGGGCTCTAGCAGTGGCAATCCAGCAGCAGGAAGCCCCATTATCCCCATTATGATAGTGCCCTGTGCTGTTGGTGAGTAACAAAATTGGTGAGTAACAAAATTGTCTTGTAAAAGTGGTAGAAATGGGTCTGGGGGTCAGTACAGATGAGGTCTTGGAATGTATCCCTATTTGTTACATTGTAAAGTGGGTTCCCTTTATGCAAATTTGAGTTGTGCACCGTTTTCCAGGAACGCATGCACAGCATAAAGTGAGGGAAACCTGTATTCCAAAACCTGAATTCCTGCCCTGGGTCTCTGGCTTTTGACTCCATGCCCTGAACCTCTGACATGAACCCTTAGGCCTATCCTGATTGTTTCAGTTCCTATCTTGGACCACCTGGGGTAGATCAACTGCTTGTCCTGACCAAGCCCTCATCTTGACTTTTGGTTTGATGTCAGACCCAGACTGTTACCTAGTTTGATCTTGACTTATACTCCAGTAATCCCCTGATCTACCATGCTCCACTCGGCCTGACTGCCTATGACCCAATCACCTCCTTACATACATACTCAAAATGAATTGCCAATGATTCCACTGAGTTTTGCAATGTTCAGTGTTTGCCATGTTTTGCTGCTCAGTCCCTCTTTATCCTGCTGCTGGATTCAGTGGGGAAGAGGAAGGAAGGGCAGGCAAATGGCAGCAATGCTCAGCAACTGGGCTCCAGAGCTGACTGAAATCTATGGCTCCAGGCAGAGCCTGAACTGACATACCAGTGAGCTCAGAGCTTTCATGCACCTCTGAAGCCCAGGAGCTAAGTGGCACCACCATTGATTTTGGACCCTCTTTTTCTCTGCCACTGAAATCTTGGGGGGGGGGGGGGGGGCGCTTCCGGGCCCTGGAGCTGCATAAGAGCTCTGACCTCACTGGCATGTCAGCCTAGGTGAATGCAGCTGTCACTCACACCCTCTTTTCCCATTACTGAATCCAGCAACAAGGAAAAGAAGGGAAGGAGCAACAGGAGCATTCATACTGGGCCATTCACATTGGCTCTGTGGGTTGTATCTGACAGCCATAAGTTCAGCTTCACTACTCCACATTCACATTAAGAGATAGTCTGTACAGGTATCCCCTGCTTAGCACTCTTAATTGGTTGCAGAAAAAAGTGTTAAGCAGGACCGTGCTCAGCAAACCCATTTCCCATAGGAATTAATGTAAATAGCGATAATTGGTTAGCGCTGCTTCTTGCCACCACCACCTCTCCCCACCATCCCACCTGCCCTCTGGCCACTTCGGCCCCACGTGCTAACCCAGGCCCCATGCTCCTGCTGATCTTCCCTGGCCCCCACCGGCCCTGGCCCCAGGCACTGGCACGGGCCCTGCACTCATGCCCACCGCACCACTTGCCACTTCTCACCGCCGCCTCTCCCCACCCCCCACCCACCCTCCAGCCAGCCACTCAGGCCCCACGTGCCGGCCCAGACACTGTGCTCCTGCCACCCTGCCCAGGGCCCCTGACAGCCCTGGACCCAGGCACTGGCATGGGCGCTGTGCTCATGCCCCACCCTCCCAAAAACTCCTCCCTTCTCCTCAGCCCCCACCTGCCGGCCACTCTAGCACCATGTGCCAGCCCAGGTCCTGCACTCCTGCCACCCTGCCCTCGGCCCCTGGCAGCCCTGGCCCCAGGGAACCAGCACAGGCCCTGTGCTCACACCTGCCCGCCCAATCACTACCACTCACCACTTCTTACCACTGCTGCTTCTACCTGCCCACCTGCTGAAACTTGCTGATTCCACTGAGTGCTATAGCAAAACTGTCTGAGTACTCAGTGGAATCAAGTATGAATTTTCAATGAGTATTATAACAAAATAGTGCTAACTGAAACCACCTTAAGCAGGGGTTACCTGTATACTATTTCATACAGAGCTAAATAAGCAAGACAGGCAAAGGCAATATTATTATTCTCATTTTAAGGAACAATTAATGCTCAAAACAATATGTGCTTAACCCACACTGAAGTAAAAAAAATTGCCCGAGATCTGTGATCATTTGAACTAAAATTTAAACTGAACCTGAAAACCTCATGGGTGTATGCTCTCTTCCCTAAATACACAGACCATCTATTAACTTTAATGGGATTTCTATACAACACAGTGATGACAACTAACCCCTCCAGCAGCAGTGCCTGCTGCTTATCTACATGGGATTAATCAACTATTCACTTCACCAACATTTCCATTAGGATGAAAGAATCAGAGGCACTTCCTCTGACATTATGATTTAGTTTTCCAGTCAGATTTATTAACCTGGGAAAATTACAAATGCATTTGCTAAGCCATAAACTCTGAATTGGTAACAATTTGCAAGGACAGAAAAAGTGTGTGTGTGTGCATATATATAAATATTTCTGTATATATAAAATTAAAATTCATGCATATGCTTCCTGTACCCTATTACACATCTTGACAAGAAATAATTACATGCAGTTCTAAGAAGTGAAGCTAACAGAAACTATATTACACACAGAAAACAGGTATTAGAAGTGCCATGTTGGGTCTATCTCAATGCTACATTTTTAATTAAGCAGAAGATTATGTAAAGTGCAGTAAAATGTTCTCTTGATTGCTCTAATCTACTACAGGAATATGGTTTTCTGATACCAGTGAGCTCCTGGTGAAATAAATAATTGATTTATTAATCTTCTATGCAATTGTATTTGCTTGAGAAAGGGATTTCATAGCTAAATAACGAATTTGGATGCATAAATAAATGAGAACCTGGCATCCAAATCATTGAGGCCTCTGTGGAGATCTCATCCTTGTTATACTATGTTGAAATGATCTCATAGTGTGATACAAAGAGGAGGGCTCTGAAGCCAATGCAGATTGGTCCTGGTTCCTGATTAGAAGCCACAAGCTAGTAGATTCCATTTTTTCAGTTACTGCACCTCTTTTGTATTTTGTACTTATACCTCAAAAACAAAGAAAATAATCTTCATACACAGAGAAAACCAGTATCATCACCCCTCAGTAACAGAGGAAGAGGTCTAAATTTGGGGGATATTCTGTGAAGTACATACAAATTAGTATCCTGGTTAAGAACTCCAGGAGCCTGTACACGTTCCCGGAGGCTGCTCCGATGAACTGTAATTACAGCATGGCAGAGAAGGCTTGATTAATCAAGTCTGCTAGAGAAAGCTAATTAGCACGCTCCCTCCAGCCTCTGTATCTCAGTGTCCCTACACTTCAAAATGGTGGCAGGAGTGTTTAACCAAAGCCCATTTGGTGAGCTTTAGATAAAGTGTCCTCACCACTGTTTTGAAGTGCGGGACATGGATACAGGAGACACTCTAGGCACTTTAATTAGAGCGGCTTTCAGAGCCACTTTCATTAAAGCACCCCACCCCGGGAGCATGTGTAAAAAGGCCCTCCATGTATGCTGTCCCACCGGCCATTCCCTAATCTGATAGACTGAGGTTCTGCTGAAACAAGTCAAATACTGTTCAAATACTGTCAACATTTGCATTCACTAAAATCAATTCCAGGAAATTAATGGAGCTTAAATTTAGGCCAAGGTGTAAGTACTTTTTTCTGTTTTTTGGGGTAAGTATTTTTTGTAATAATAATAATAAAGAAGATAACTTAGCAGGTTCAGGAATATAGATATAATCATACATTATTATTGTTCTTGTTGTTGTTGCTTTTTATTTCTGTTTATTTTTGTTCCCTATTGACTAGGCTGAAAATGTGATTAAATATTTTACATTAGACATGAGCAAATGAATTAATTTATTTAGCAAAAAGTACTCCCCTGTATTATAGGATAGTTCTTTAAAAGATTAAGAACACTTGAAATCATTTAGCATTTCCCAGTTGATAAACATCAAAGACATTAAAATAAATATCTTAACAAGACTGAGCTACTTGTTCCAGATGTTGTGGGTGAGGATAATGAAGTGTTATTTTTTTAATAAAATGGTAAGTTGCAGGTTTCTCTTACGGTCTATGTTCAAAATACTTTTCAAGATGAAAACTTCCACAGTAAAGGATAATAGGATACATCCTGTGCTGGTATCCACTGACAGAGAATTCCAGTGATTCTAGCTTTGATTTATACCAGCTGAAGAATTATTTATAAGTATCTAACATTAATAAAGAACCATGTATCTGTGCCCTGTTAGACGGAAGCCTAGGATACTGTGTTTATATCCTGTTTTTGCAAAGAGCACTTCAACATCAAGACATTGACTTGGCTGCACTGGATCCATATAATCACACATTTACTGTACAACTTTCTAGCAAACCACAAGGAACTCAGATACCAGATTGGCATGAAAAACTTGGTGATCAAAATATCTGCGAGGTATTTTGTCAGCCATTGTTTACTATGTAGTGAATCCCATGTATCCAGTTCCCTCATTCCACTTGTCCATGATTTGAATTGAGTTTATATGCCTGCCTTTATTTAATTAACAAAAAAACTTCTTTCTTTTAGCAAAGCGTCCCATATCAAAACATACCGTTTGGCTTCCTTCCCATTTGGATAAAGGAGTTCTACTGCATATATTTAAAAACTAAAAGAGTCTATAGTACCAGAGTGGCTCAAGTATTTGCAAATATCTTATTGAAATGTACTACTTTTCCTAAAGTGCATGTTTAAGAATCAAGTTCTGAAATAACTACTGCAATTTCATAAGCTTCAAGACATAGGACACATTTGATTTCACTCCTCTTCCAGCAGGTATAAAAGGAGGCTGTGGTTATTTAATTTGTGAATCTTGCAGAATATGAGGAAAACCAACTGAAAGATCTGTGAATACATATGTTTTGAAAATGTCAGGTAAGAAAAAGGAGATTAAATCAATTTTTAATAGCATTTTGACATCCATAAATGGCAGCTTTTGAATCATGCACTCCAGTGCACCCAAAACAGCATGCACTCACCTTATCCACAATGCAGATCTGCTTTTTGCTTTGGGCATCAAGGATTTCTACTTCAAAGTAAGTGATTTTTGAATGCCTGAGAACTGGTGGTTGTCTGAGATGGCCAGCAGAGAGCACAAGCTGAGACAAGCTGTAAAAAGACCTTGTGTCATTTTGTGGCAAAGACAGTCCGCCTCCATGGGCTGCAAAGTTCCTCTTCTCTGTAGCACTGGGCTTATGCCTCCTGTACATTGTATGACCCAGTGGTAGCAACTATCATGTCAACACAGGGCAGTTCCAAGGGGAAATGTGTCCTCCCTGCATCAGTTAAATATGATCACGGACTGATGAGACATGAAGGTCAAGTGGCATTCCATTTTGAGAGTCCAGTCTTATTTAGCAGGATTGAAAACAATGGCTCTCTAATCCATTTCTATATTTAACTTGCTATTGTGATGTACAGCATTGCCTTTTTTTCTTTTTTTAACCGGCATTTGAAATAGCATGTCCTACTTACACCCTTTATCTTGATTCCCTAATATGACAAACCAGCCCCTGAAATTCCAGAACCTGAAAGAAATCAGGAACACAATGAATTCCATCATGATCTATGCCAAATGTTTAAAAGTGTCCATGTATGAAACATATATCCAATGTCATCTATTCTAGGGATGCTTGTTAATGCCTGCAGGGGCAGTAAACAACAACATGCTAATAAGAGTTCATAAGCAGAAAGTGTTTTCCCTAGGATATACAAAAAACTAGAACTCTTGGTTCCAAAATGATACCTTTTATTAGACCAACTGGAAAATGGCAAGAATATTGTCCTTTTCTTCAGGCTTTCAGGATCAAAGTCCCTTCGTCAGGCTCTGGGAAAAGTGTAGATGGTACAAGATGGTAAAAAGTCCCCATAGGTAGGAAATAAACTTCATTTTTGCACAGAGGATTGTTTTTCTACTTTGTTCTTCTATTGGCAACCACTGCCAATAGATGGAAATCTACAAAAAATAAAATTACTCCAAGCAGAGAATCACATTGTAGTGAATAAAGAAGTATACCCATCAGCTCAAAGGCTTGATGAAAAGTAGAAAACAAGCTGCCACTGTGGAGAAGATAATATGTCTGGGGGAAGAGAATATACAAGGATTGTTTTTCTACTTTGTTCTTCTATTGGCAACCACTGCCAATAGATGGAAATCTACAAAAAATAAAATTACTCCAAGCAGAGAATCACATTGTAGTGAATAAAGAAGTATACCCATCAGCTCAAAGGCTTGATGAAAAGTAGAAAACAAGCTGCCACTGTGGAGAAGATAATATGTCTGGTGGAAGAGAATATACACAAATATTGGCAAAAACTGGTATTTAAAATCTGTAAAGTGCTTGGAGATAGAGAAATGGGAGCTTGCTGTAGTGAACTAAATGAAAATTCAAGGAAATAAATGTCACACATCCAAGACAATTCCTTTCTGGAAGACATATTTTAATTAGCCAGAAATTATTTCGACTCAGTATGAAGCAATCTATACGAAATGCTATCCAAGAGGTCATATTGGTAAATTCCTTTAATGGTATCTTCTATTTCTAAATATTAATTAATTAAATTGAAAATAAATGCTGTCAATCATACGGATTGAAAAAGTTCATATGAATTTAGTGGAAGAGCACCATTATAGTGTAGTCTATTTAAAATTAAATAAACAACAGGACTTGAATCTATAACATCTTGACTGCTTACAATGAAAAAGTCTTTCACTTACCACACACATTTAAAAGACATAATTTTGGCATCTGACTTTGACAAATGAAAAATAATCAGAACCCCTTTCCACTGAGACATCTCAAGTGTATTTTAATCTTGTTATTCTGACATTCTCTGTGTGATAAGGAAAGCAAATTATATATGATAATCATATTTTGGGAGTAAATTTTACTGACCAGACCCTTTGTGTAAAGAGGCATAGCTCTGTTGAAGTCAATATCTCTGTGCTGATTTACATCAGCTGAAGATCCCAACGTTTTATTTTAATATTAAGTCACAAGACTTGGAATATAGCACCTTTGTTCTGCATTGATAACAGTGAGTGGGGACTGATGGATAGAAAACAGGTTACTTACATACAAATTGGGGAGAGATACTGTCCCAAAAATAAGCAAAGATAGAGTTACTATATGATAACCTGACATTTAAAAGGGAGATGGCAAGAAGTAATTGGAGATTTTGCCATTAATCTGACAAGACCTATGCTTCCCCTTTAAATTTCCTCACAGCTTTTTGCTATATTGGTTTTGATATGAAATGCACTGGCCTTTATGTTTTCCCCTGCGAAGATGTGCACCTGGCAGGACAAATAAATGAGCAAACTCCACATCTCCTTTAGCATTCATATTCCCATTATGCTCACAACTGCTAGGGGGTGGACTGGAGAAGGTGCCAGTCTCCTGCCACAGGGAGTTCAAGCAGTCATGGGGAGGGATTTATTATCCAGTATAAAATTGTGTGTTGGTATAACAATCTAACACAGGCATGGCAGGACCAGTAGCTGACTGTCAATGGGTGCGTCTAAACATTCATTAATGCCCAGTAGTTACTGCACATCTAGTTTAGTACTTGTTTAATGAAGTACTAATTAAATCCACAGTAACTACAGTTATTGTGCAGTAGTGCTGATGCAGTTTTTTTTGTGATGCTTGCTGCACAGTAGCCTAACAACACTGCACAGTAGCTTATTAGCACTGTTTTTGACCGCCACGCTACTGAACAGCATTATTATACTGCTGCGCAGTAAGTGTCTCATGTGATGCACCCAGTGACTCTCAGACCTAGGCTTCATTCTGAGAGGAGCATAAGAAGTATTAAGCCTGTCCAAGCTGGACCAAGTCTCTGCAATTTTCCCTGCCACCCTAAAGGACAGTGTTTTGGAGGAACCATAAGAAGTAGCAGGCCTCTTCTCTCAAATCCTGGATTCTGCTGGCTGCCCTCCACATGGCTATTAGTTGATTCCAGCTATTTTATAGAGTTGAATATAAAATACGAAAAACATTCTGCTTACCCATTTCCCAGTGGCTTTCTTTGTGGGCCTACTTGCCTCCACACCAAGGAACAGGGCCACATACAGGCCAACATTTATGTTGTATAAAAGAAGTCTCTATTGAAAATAAAAGTGAGAGGACTGCATTTGAATTATTGTAGTGTATTAGTATACTTCCTAGCAGTAACCAAATATTTAGTGAGCAGTATTTGAGGAGAGGCATCATGGTACTGAAGGGCATTAGAAAAGGACTCAGGAGAGTTGAATACAGCTCCTAGCTCTGGCATATGTTCCCAGGCAATGTCATTTTATCCTTTTTTTCACTTCCTACACAATGTCTGTCTTGTCTAGTTCAATATTTGAGCCAGGGATTCTGTCTTACAAAATGCTGACCTACAGCTTACCACAAAGGGGCTTTGATCTCAGTTAGGGTCTTCAAGGGCAACTGCCATAGTAATAATAATTGTTAATATTTTATACTCATCCGTCTCTCCTTTAGTCTACCAGCTTCTGGCTGTTAAACCAGCACAAGGACATTGTCTCTATCACTCAGAACTCATGTCATCACTTGTTCACCCATCACCATTTATCACATGGATTCCAAGCTGCTTCGTGGAAGTAGGATTCTTCCGTTCCCACGGGATTCCTGATTACAGAAAACCACATGAATGAAGGCTTCATTATGCTGCCAGAAACACAGACAAGTACCATAGAATCTTTGTGAATAAAAATCCTGGGTTTCAATAGAAAAAAAAGTGCTTCAAGGGATATACTATTAATCCCCAGACTAGGGCAGTGGCAGTGAGCTAGAAATGCTAAGAGAGTTGAGAGGGGCTACAACAGCAGAAAATGCATTAATAATGGGAGACTTCAACTATCCACAAATAGACTGGGTCAGTCTAATATCAGGCCAGGATTCAGAGACCAAATTTCTTGGTATTATAAAAGGCTGCTTCCTGGAGCAGTTAGTCCTGGAACCTACAAGAGGAAAGACCATTCTTGACCTAGTCCTACAAAGTGTACAGGTTTTGGTGTAAAGGGTAAGTGTTATTGAGCTGCTCAGCAACAGTGACCACAATGCAATTGGGTTCGACATCCACGTAGAAGGAGAGACAAGAAAGTTTACTACAGTAGCCTTTATCTTTAAAAAGGGAGACTACACTAAAATAAGAAAGCCAGTTAGACAGGTGTTAAAAGGGGCCCCTAAGGAGGTGAGGAACTGTAGGCCATGTGGGAACTGCTTAAGAACACCATACTGAAGGCTCAAGTAAAAGGCACAACACAAAACAAAACAAAAACAAAAAACGGAAATTGGACCAAAAGCATAGTTTGATGACAGAGTTGCAGCGGCAATAAGCAAATAAAAGGCTTTTTTTCAAAAACTGGAGTTCAAATCCTAATGAAGAAAATAAAACATAAAAAATAAGCTAAAATAAGAATAATAAAATAAATACTGGCAAAGTAAATGTAAAACTGTAATGTTAGCCTGAAGTAGCATTGGATTGTGCCAGTCAGTGTAATACATTTGCACAAAATTGTGGCATTTCCCTATTGTCAAATGTTTAAAAATATCTGTTCATGTGTCTATGTGCGTATGCATGCATGTGCATGCACATGCACAAGTGTCTACAGGCATGTGCATAGGTGGAGAGAGATTTTTAGAAGTCCTCAGCACTGACTTAAGTCTTCTCTGAGGGCATTCTCCCATCACCATTCTCAAGCATGTAGAAGGAAAACATCTCAAGAGCATTCAAGTAGGAGATGTCTACCAAGTGGCTTCACAACTTCATTTCCAGGTTTGGCACATGCAAGTAGTAGCAGGTGTATGGGCTCCCCAGTGCTCCCCAGTACATCAAGGACACAGTGAAGACATACCTGCACTTACAGCATGGTGGTGGTGTAAGATATAGCAACCCTGAAGCTGCTCTAAATTATATTAGAGTTTCAACCAGATCCTAGTGATGTTGGGAAAGTACAAAGTAGCATGCATCCCCCTTCTTCCCCTTCAGGTTTACTGGGAGAGTTCTGCAGCATTTTAGGATCTAGACCCAAATATGCCAGCATTAGGGTTGATGGGGTGTTTGATGATATAGTAAGCACTGAAGGTGATATCATTGCCCTGTGACACCGAGCTTCCCTGGGACTTCTAGTAGATCTTGCCAAATCAGAACTTGATATGGGGTTTTTTGAGGTCTAAAATCTAGCAGGGGTTTTCAGGCTTATAGTTAGATGCATAATCATGAGCTCAGACAATTAAGTGAAGCTTACCCTGGCTGGGCTTAGAGCCAAACACTGATGCTTGGTTTAGCAGTGCTTGCTCAGAGCTTACAAAGTGTTAAAATGCCTGAAGGGAAGAAGGAGGTCAGGGATTTTGCTGGTTTATCACCTTCTGGTTCATTGAAGCCCCTGTACATAAACTGCAAACAGCAAAGTGTGTTTGGTTTGCTAACCCTGGACTATGAACTTTCTCTCTAGCTGCTCAGACACTTACAGGATTTTTTTTTTTAAATGAACCCCCAAATTGCATGAAAGTTTTCCGACAATTCCAGGGCTTTTAATTTCAGGTAGAGAACAAGTGAAGGGAAGTTCTGCTAATAAACACACACCATGAAATCACACGTTTAGGACTAACCAGCCATCTTCCACTCTACAGAGAACCTCCACAGTGACCCAGTCTGACAAAGATTGGCTTATGTTGTGGTCCAGGGTAAAGTGCCAAAACTCAAAGGACAGGCATATCTGGATGAGGAACCAAAAGAGATAGAGGGCATTGTCAGAACCTAGCCCAGCCAGAAATTTGCCAGTCAGATCATACTCCCCCTCAACTACCCAGTACAGGACAGAGAAAACATATGTAGGTAGGTAAGTAGTTTATGGAGAGTATATATCTGTTAGTTCCCCTCCCTCTAACCTCTGAACACATGACTTAGGACAAATGTGAGGCAGCTGGAAGATGACTAGACATCAAATTATATCTGAATGCCATTGCAGCTAGTGTCAGTCTTCAGCAATGTGTAACAGGTCATATTACACTTGGCTGTTTTTCTTGAATGAGAGGTATTGCAGCACAGTGTGCTAAACCCACAGGGTCACATCAGCAGGCACATGCAATCCTGGGGGAAAGTTCTGTCTCATGAGTTACGACAATAGCATGGAGGTTTTTGAAAAAATGATGGGGGAGGTGGTGAGAGAAGAATCAAAGATCTGTATCCAACAATCAAGAGCACCAGCCAATAACCTGAGTTGGAAGTGCAACACCCCAGCTCTACATTGACTTTGGAGTGTGACAGATGGAATGTAGCTGCCTTACTGCAGGGCTGGGCATGCATCAAGGAGCACCTCCAAGACAGGGAACTCGTAGCCCTGCTTTAAAGCACCTACATGCTGTCCTTTTTTGGGATGAAACAGCCATACTGTGCTTTGCCATAGCACTCCCTAATATGCTCCAGAAGCAGTATAGACAGGCCTTTCAGGACAAGTCAAATTTTACAACTTGTTGGAGCAGACTGCTGAATCCTCAGTGCTTTCCCTTCTTCTGCAGACAGACAAACATGGAGGCAGTACAGTATGAAAAATACATGTTTTCAACAAGGTCCCAGTTATTTGACAGGTTTCATAGATTTATAGATTCATAGATGTTTACGTTTGGAAGGGACCTCAGTAGATCATTGAGTCTGACCCCTTGCCCTGGGCAGGAAAGAGGGCTGGGGTCAGATGCCCCCAGCCAGGTCTATGTCTAGCCTCCTCTTAAAGACCACCAAGGTAAGGGAGAGCACCACCTCCCTTAGAAGCTCATTCCAGATTTTGGCAATCCTTATCATAAAGAAGTTCTTTCTGATGTTTAGCCTAAATCTGCTCTCCATCAGTTTGTGGCTGTTATTCCTAGTGACTCCAAGGGTTGCCCTGGTAAACAGAGCATCCCCTATTCCCTGCTGCCCCGCCCTTGATGAATTTGTAGATGGCCACAAGATCACCTCTCAACTTTCTCTTGCAGAGGCTGAAGAGATCCATGGTCCTCAACGTCTCCTCATAGGGCTTTGCCCGCAGGCCCCCAACCAATATGAGTGACCCTCCTCTGAACCCTCTCGAGGTCGTCCACATCTCTCTTGAAGTGTAGCACCCAAAACTGGACTCCAACTGTGGCCTGACCAGTGCTGCATAAAGGGTAAATATCACCTCCTTGGACTTGTTTGTCATGCACCTGCTAATGCATGATAAAGTGCGGTTGGTTTTACTGATCACTTCATCACATTGACAACCCGTGTTCATTTTGGAGTCAACAGTGACTCCAAGATACCTTTCTGCTGATGTGCTGCTGAGAAGGTCCTCCCCCAGCCTGTAAGCGTGCTGAAGGAATCACCAGCATTTGTCCTTATTAAACTGCGTCCTATTCTGTTCCACCCACTTTTCCAACCTGTCCAGATCTGCCTAGATTTGTTCCCTACCCTCTGGTGCATTAACTTTACCCCATAATTTGGTGTCATCAGTTAATTTGGACAGAGCACTTTCTACAACCTCACCCATGTCACTGATGACGACATTGAACAGCACCGGTCCAAGGCCCAAGCCTTGTGGGACTCCATTGCTCACATCTTTCCAGGTCCATACCAACCCATCCATCACCACTCTCTGGGTGTGACTCCTAAGCCAATTTGTCACGCACCTAACCATGTAATCATCGATGTCACAGTCACTCAATTCATCTATGAGAATATAACGAGATACCAAATTGAAGGCCTTCTTAAAATCCAAGTAGATGACATCCACCTCATTTCCTGCATCTAAGCATTTTGTGACCTAGTCATAAAAAGAAACAAGGTTAATCAGACAGGATCACCTGCTACAAATCCATGGTGGTTGCCCTTTAGCATTGCTTTCCCCACTGGACTCTCACAAATGTGATCCTGAATAATTTTTTTCAAGGATTTGCCTAAGGATAGAAGTGACACTAACGGGTCTACAGTTACCTGGACTCTCGTTCCTCCCATACTTGAAAATAGGGACCACATTGGCCCTTTTCCAGTCCTCTGGGACCTGACCTGAGTGCAAAGAGTGCTCAAACAGCCATGCCAGTGGCTCTGCTATGACACTGGCCAATTCTTTCAGGACCGTTGGATGAAGATCATTTGGGCCTGCTGATTTAAATACATGCAACCTCTCGAAGTGTCTCTTCACTAAGTCAGTGCTAACAATTGGTGGGCTGGTTTCCCCTTTATGCCTGTCTATGCAATTGAGAGCTTTGTCCTGATACGAGTTCAGTAATAGAGGCAAAAAAACTTGTTGAAGAGCTCCTCTTTGTCCCCTCTATCTGTCATTAATTGCCCAAGTTTGTCTAGTAGGGGGCCTATGCTACCCTGCGCCTTCTTTTTGCTCCCTATATACATGAAGAAGGACTTTTTGTTGTCTTTAATTTTTGTTGCCAGCCTAAATTCCGTTTCAGCATTGGCTTTGCTGACTGCCTCCCTACAAGCGCGGGCCAAGTGGATATACTCCGCCTTGGTAGCTACCCCCTGTTTCCACAGCCTATGTGCTTATTTTTTAGCCCCTAGGCTTTCCTGAACTTCCCTGGTCAGCGAAGAGGATTTCTTGGCCCCTTTGCCCCGTTTCCTGTGTAAAGGGATTGTCTCCTTCTGTGTCCATAGGATTGCTCCCTGTAGCAGGACACTAAGGTGCCTGCTACTGAGAGAGCGCGGAGGACTCCTCAGGTGCTGGTTGCCAGGGTAATGGGAGGCAGCAAACGACCCACACCTGCCAGCGGTCAGGGCTATAAGAGGCAAGGCCTGGCTCTTATGAGAAAGGAGGGGAGCTGAGACCAGAGGCAGTTGTTGACTGGCATCTAAGATAGCAGGAGCTCCCTTCCAGAGAGAGAGAAGCTCCTGGAGCACGATGTGAGGAGAAGCCTGACTACAGGTAGTGCTTGCAGAGTAAAGGGTAGCAGCTCCAAGATGGCTGAGCAATGTCGGTACAGCCAGGTGGCTTAGGTTTGAGTTATAGCCAAGAGGCTTGAGTTTATGTTGCAGTTTGTTTAACACTGGTGGTTTGGGTGAGGCTATAAGGGGATGGAGGAGGCCTCATAGGGGACTCACGGTAAAGTGAGGACCCCAGCCCCAGTGAGGGCATGGAGTTTGGGGGTACAGACCCCAGCTCCAGAGTGGAGCCTGGTGAAAGGGCAACCTTGCAGAGGGAAGAGCCCAGCCCGGTGAGAGGGCAACCTTGCGGAGAAGGCCCCAGTGAGAAGGGTGGCGTACAAAGAAGGCCCGCAAGGCTTAGATACGCAGGACACCCAAAGCAGGGGAACTGTGGCCAAGTGGAGGAGAGGTAGCCTCCCTACAAAAACACATATCATCAAAGTCATGGCGGGTGAGAATAGGAGGGTGCAAGTCCGAAGTTTGGCACTGTAGAGGAGGCGGCAAGGGCTAGCACGGCGACCCTGCCGTCCCTCCTGTTACACTCCCTTTAGGTAAGACCACCCTTCCTGGACTCCCAACTCGCCAATTCTCCTGTTCTTCAGTGCCTTGCTAACTAGTCTCCTGAGCACACTGAAGTTAGCCTTTCTGAAGTCAAGTACTTCTGCCATACTGATGATCTTTCCCACCCTACACTGGATAGCGAATTCAATCAGGTGATTGTCATTGTCTCCTAGGTTACCTTGTGTCAGTAGGTCCTGGCTACAGGGGATGATTTTTTTGGGGATCAAGTCCAGTAAGACATTTCCCCTAGTGGAACCATGCACCTCTTGTTAGGTGAAGGTCCTGTATGCAGGTTAAGAATCTATGTGAATGGTTGGATCTAGTTGACTACATTTCCCAGAAGATGTCCAGATAGTTTAGGTCACCCATGACAATCATATCCCTTGTCTGTACGGCCTCTGAGAACTGTGTGGAGAATTCCAGGTCCAACTCCTCCTCCTGATTTGGCAGCCTGTAGTAGACCCCCCACTATCAAGTCCCTTTCCCTCGTATCCCCTTGCAATCTGACCCACAATACCTCAATTTGCCCCTCCTGTGGGCCCATGTTGATAATGGAAGAGGTATATTGCTCCTTCACGTAGAGAGCAACACCTCCCCCTTTTCTCCCTAGTCTGTCTCACCTGTACAGCCTATAGCACTCAGTGATTACTGCCCAATCATGGGTAGGATCCCAGCAAGTTTCAGTTAGCCCAACTAAATTGAAGTTCCTGTTTGCAAGCAGGAGTGTGAGTTCCTCCTGCTTGTTCCCCATGCACCTAGCATTACTGTAGAGAAATTTGAGCCCCCCAGTAGGTGCCCTTGGAGCCCCCCTGTCCTGAAACCTATTGGGCCCCTTAGTACTTATGTGGGTTGTTCCAGCGCATGGCTCATGTTTTGTTGATCCTAGGTTCACAATGTTATCTGCGTCCCCATCCCACAACAAACCTAGTTTAAAGCCCTGCATAGCAGATCAGCCAACCGGTAAGAGAAGAGACTCTTACCTTTTGAAGAGAGATGAAGGCCATCATGTCCTAGGGTACCTCTTTCATGAAACTGTGGATTGTAGTCGAAGAAGCTGAAACCCGCTGGATGACAACAGCTCTGGTGTTGATGAAATGTTGATACTGGGAAGTGAATTGGGGAAGCTCCACTATAAAAGGCTGCAAATATCTACAGCTCAAGTTAAAGTGTCTGAATTGGAAACTTGGACTGACCCACATTCTACGTGTACTTGGCACAGAAAGAGAATGTATTTTCATACTAATGGGTTACTAATACATATATGGTGACTTGGGTGAGAAATAATTGAAAATAGGTAAATATCAGGGTAGACTAGGTATGCCTACACTGCAGATGCTCCCCAAGCATGCCCTGCCTACCTACTCTCGCTCATATGCACCAAACCTGGAAATGCACAACTGAAAACATCCGAGGGGCCTTCCTTCATATTTATTGTCAGTACTGTGGTCTGTGGCATGCTTAACAACAGGTATAATAGTTTCCCCATTGTGTTTTGGGGTTTGGCCCACACAAGCAGAAGGGCATGGGTGGGATGGTCTCAAGAAACATGGTGCTGAAGACATGTGTAAGCATAGCTTTTATGCATGTTACATATTAATGATACAAGCCATACAATTCTATTTTCAGTGAAATAACTTCTCTCTTTAATAGAGGGCAACATTTCAAACAGGGACTAGGGTGGTTTACCTTCATTTTGGGGTAAGATGTATCCATCTTCTGAAAGTCTAAGCCAGTGACTTAAACAATTCTATTATGAAAGACAATTATTGTGCTGGTTTCCTGTGATGCAGACGAGTTATAAGGCCTGAGGCAAACAACACAGCCAAGCTGAATTTCTCCACAGCATTCAAGTAAATTCTCCACAATGATATATGTGTTTTGAAAGATGCATCAACCTGAAAATCACATCCACCAAAGGGACAATGATCTTCAATAAAGTGGGTATGCCTTGCTCACCAGAGAACTAATGTTTATACCAATGCCAGCTGAAAGTATTAAATGTCACATGGTGACTATTAATGTTGTTAACATGAGAGTAGGAGCAAAATTCACATCATGCTCTGATGTCTTGCACAATTCTAACCTCTGACAGCTGGATTTCCCCTGATTTTGAGGTACTTACCTTGCAGAAAAAAGTTATTTATTTGCTACACAGAAAAGGAGGAAAAGAATCAAAACAGTGATGATTAGCTGGCCTTGGCAGTCTGTCTTAGTCAGTCACCCAGCTCCAGAAGTCAATGATCGTAATCTCAAATTCTGTTTAAAAAAAAAAAAAAAAAGGCATAACAGCTCTAAGAGTCAATGTCCATTCCATTTAATGATTTTGGGGTAAGTAGGATGATTACTGCCAGGACAGCCTAGTGGCGGGATTTAGAGTCCTGAAGTTAGATGGAGACTGGAAATAAGTAGTGGTCTAAGAGTAATGGGTGGCTACTTCGTTCTACTTGTCTAGAAGATGGCTCTTGTATGACGGTAGAATCTTTCCATAGAGGACAGGTAAGATATCTGTGTTGGGCTAGATCTAGGGCTCTGTATGTTTTAATCCATCTGTGAGCATCTATGGCTATATAAGACTCCAATGTCAATCATGTTTAATTCTGGTTAAACAGCAGGTGTATCGATATGTAAGTGTACATTCACCACATCTCGGCATCCAGTTGGGGAACTTTCAAAAGAAATGTATTTATCATGTAAGAGCCAATGACTACAACTTCCGGTAACTTGCAGTCAACTTTTGTAGGGCTAGCCCTGCTCAATTCAACTAGTCTTAAGGGTTTGTACATGATCTCAGCAGTATTCCTGCCCAGAGCAGGGGAGTTGGACTTGATGATCTTTTGTGTTCCCTTCCAGCCCTTAATTTGTATGGTTGTATGATTCTACAGTGTCCAAAATGATATGTGCTGCAGACATTAAAAACTTTTGCTGCATTAGCTGCATTGTCTTAGTGTACCATGTGGATACTGTCTTTGGCAGCTGGCCCAGAAATGCCACTGAAAAGGCAGTGCTCAAATATTTGCTACTGAAAGCCATGCAGTGTAAACTACTGTTCTTCTCGTAAGCTCCTTGTTTGTTTAATACACAAAACATTTAAAGAGTTGCTATGTCCCCAAAGTCAATAAGCCACGATTGGGATTTGGGGTCAGAATTGTTGCTTGCTGCCAACCTTTTGTCAGGGATAACTTTGCTTTTCCTGGCAAATGACACTGGTGGAAAGGAAGCTGTTAATGAGTCTCCAATCAGCAAGGAACATGCACAGCTTAAATCATATACAACTGAGGCACTCTGGCCTGGAATAGCTGTGTAGTCTAGTGAAGAAGACAGAGCATTTGATCTCATGAAATCCTTCTTCTATTTCTGGTCTGTTACTGAAGTGGTGGGTCACTTCATCTGTGTCTGTTCCCTCCTGCCCTTTGTCTTATCTATTTGAACTCTTAGCTATTAGGGGCATGGACTGCCTATTATTTATGTGTTTGGACAGCACCTAACACAATGGGGTCCTGAGCTGATTTGAGACCTTATAAGGCCTACTGGAATAATAGTAATAGTCTCTACCTAGTGCAGTTGGAACCTTTTTTTTTGCCTCAGGGGAAGTAATTAATTTGTGTTTCTCTTAGTTGTGGTAGGCGGAGGGTGGATTATTATGAAGACATACAGCTCCCTGTCACTCTGATACTTGCTCGTGTTCACCTTGCTTGATTCCAACATGTTTTTGTGCATGGCTATGGTAGAGCAGCTAAACGCTGCTTTGCCCTGAGGGATTGTACTTATGTTTTCTGCTCAGTCAGCTATTAGAGATGCTAGAGTCAGAAAATAAAGAAAAAATTGCAAACAGCATTCCTTCCTCTATATGAAAACTCACCTGTGTTTTTGTACAGAGACCACTGCATTATGGAAGATGAGCATGGGACTTTGTTAACAGACTATTCAATGTTGGCTTAAATTCTCTTATGATGAAATCACTGGGACTTTTGCTACTTATTTTAATGGCAGCACAGTTTGGCTGGCACTAAGCACTTTTGACAATCCCACTCTACAATTCTATTTTGGGGCTCCTGTTTTTGCGAACATTTACCTGAAAGCCTTAAGAATCTTAGCGACACTGAATGCTTTCACTGCGAGTTAATTCCTAGCACAAATCAAATCGAAACTGTGAACATGAACTTTTACTGTATCTCAGAGAAATCCATATTTGGAGTTATGTAGGTTATAAATGAAGTCATTATATTCTTTTGGCAGACATGACTACCGTTTCGTTCCAATGAAGTCCCCACCCACATACAGTTGCATACACAAATGCACACCTACATCCCTTCCAAAATAAGCATGGTGTTTTATGAAGTCCGTATTTGGTGACAATCAGGGCATACTTTAAAAGACATCTGTTCAACTGAGTTTTTGGAGAGGGCTAAGGAAATGCTTCTTAAATTACAAAGGGGCCAAAAGTATTCTTAATACGTGATCTGTTGGTTAATCTTTTATCATGATTAAAATGTAGGTGTTTAATTGAAGCGGCATTAAGCTACCTTGAAATGTAGCTAGGGGTCCAGTTAGTTACTATGTTTATAAGTTATAACTGTCTATTTAAATGTAAATGAAATAGTTAACCCATTGCAAATAAATCTGAGGCTTGCAATATTTGATAGTTTTTCTTAAATTCCAGGCTCCTGGATTCATTTGGTTTTACAAAAATCTCAGTTTATGGTGATTTTTTGGGTTGCTGATGTTGGGTTTTTTACTTTGTTTGGCTTTCGTATTTGTTTTAAATAAGCCACTTCATCAAGGATGGGATGAAATGCTTAAAAATGTAACTCCTGAAAGCAAAAAACAAAACAACACAACACACACACAGAAGCTAAAACTATTTATCTGTTTCTTTATATTTTTGTGACTTTTAAGTCACTCTCATGATTTCAAGGGGTCTGACTCATGACTTTTTAATGCTTTAGGCTGTCAGTAATAAACATCTATATTTCCTTTTTTAAAACAAAGATTAGAAATGAAATACTAGTACAAGCACAACTTGAATCAGAACTTAACAAAGAACAGTTTTTTAGGAAGATTTAAAACCTTGCCATTTAATTTTGCTCATAAAACTTTCTCTACTGGTATGTGAGTCAGCACCACCCTATCTTCTATAGCATTCCCATAGCCATCCATTTGCCCAGTAATCCTTTAATTGCCAAGGAGGGAGCCACTTGAAAGGGCATTATGAGATACAGAGTCCCCATTTTCATTGTCAGTCAAGCTAATAAAAAGGCACCTTGGAGAGTAAAGGTTGGATGTGAGACAAAACACTGCATTTTTACATTTTGGCTTTAGTTCAGCTTATCACAAAAGGCTACCTTGGGCAACCTTTCCTCATCATAATATGCAATCACTCACTTCAGTAGTGCCATTGATTTTTCTCTTGTAACTCACCAGCCTGAGGAACTGTGTTTCAGTATAGCTCAAAGCTCAGAAGACTACCTCACCGAACTTGGCACCCAATATACATACCCAACTAGAAGGCAAACTTTGTGCAGTTGACCTATGAGAATTGCCTCCAGCTGCATTTGTGAGTGGTCAGAAAGCATGGACAGCA
The DNA here is from genome assembly GCF_000455745.1 of Alligator sinensis. Lineage (NCBI taxonomy): Eukaryota > Metazoa > Chordata > Crocodylia > Alligatoridae > Alligator > Alligator sinensis. Next base: position 815,488 of record NW_005842684.1, on the reverse strand, counting down.
AACTTAAATGCATTTTATCATAGCTTTGTGTTATGCCACTTCACAAAGTAAAGAGAGATGACTGAGTGGATTAATGAGGCACAGGTGCTGATTCCCAACACTTTGTGGCTACGCTAGTGTACTTCATGTCCTCACTTAATTTCATTAGAGCATTTTACTGACAGCAAATTTTTAACCCTCCTCCTGGAACCCATCCTGAATAGATAATGTGCCCTAGTTTAACAAGGTAAAATAAAGGGACTGTATCATCCGAAGCTCCTCAGACAAAAAAAAATAAAGATGAAGAAATGCAAAGAAAAGCCATTTTGCAGAAGTGACAGAATTCACAAAACACACACACACATGCGCGCACGCACACACACATTCCACTTCAGAAATATATATATACATAACAAAGATTAAATCCACATTTTATGCAAACAATTGTTAGATTGACGCAATGAAATTTTGCCAAAATTCACCCTTTCAGCATTGAAGCATTGCACAGAAACATACTATTCCCAGTGAAGGTTTTGCTGGGAAGGTGTTTTAGAACCATTTTTGGTCACATCTGACTTAAGAAAGATATTTTCAAAACAAAGAACCAGTCTTTACAATATGAAAGGAAAGACACGTCAGTGTAATTCTATTCCACAAAAACAACATTCAATAGGTTTTGTTTTCATTCCAAAACAGAACAAATACAAAATTTGAACCCTCAGAAGATGTCACGGAATAGAATTGCCATCTTCCCAACAGCTCTAGTAACAATAGCATATACAGTGGTTGTACTAAATATATTTCCCTTTGTCATGGTAACCTAATACTTCTCCTATACGGGGTCTCTCTATCTCTCTCTCCCCCTCCCGGCTTGAATTGTTTGATTAATTTTAAACATTGCATTACTCCATGATAAAGAAGATACCATGGTGATTTTCATCTTTTTCTATATCAAGAACGTATTTAAGTTTCCAAAACATTTTCCACTGTAACCCTCTATTTCTACATACTTTTAACTCTCTAACTGCCTGAAAGTATGAACTTTCCAATTCCTACCATCTCAAGTAAGCAATGCAGTCCTATTGAAAGTGCCAGACTACACTGCAAGATTGTTGATCTATCTAATCCAGTATTTTGTGCTTTACAGTAACCAGCAACAGATGCTTCAAGTATAGCTGCAGGATACACTGCATTAATAATTAAGCAGTAACCTGGCCCCAGGGAAAGTTTTTTTCCTAACTGTCTTTAGTTAGAGCTCACTTCAGTCCTGAAGCAGGAGAGTTTATATTCTTTCCAGAACTCTTGTTTATGTTCAGCATTACTGTTTACAACTCTACATAGTCTTCTGTTCCATATATAAACATCTACTCCTATTTTGAATCATGCCCTCAAGGATATGTGCATTACATATGTACACACTTACCAAGGAAAACTGCAGTTGCCAGGTAAAGTGTGCTAAAGTTACGGAATGCTACATCTGAGACTTTTAGGTATTAATAATTTAATTTTAGATTTAAGATTTAAAGTTGCTTATGCACTCAGCCCTCCCATATATATGCATGATGATATAGTCTTAAATCATGATAATACTTTCTAACCCCCACTGGATTTTCTCTCAGCAGGGGCCTGTATTAATGACAAAAGCAGCCCTGATTTGTTTCTTTCTTTTACTCTTGTGTTATTTTTTTTTCTTTTTCCTTTTGATTACTATTTATATTTAGGTACCACTGATGTATCCCCAGTCAGAGGCCAGGGAAACAATACATAGATGAATTCTTGATTAATATTAATGCCTAGATTTGGGGCTTTTCTTCACGTGAGGGTGTGTACAGCTCACTTCAACCTACATGAATGAAGAACAGGAGCAGTGTGTAGAGGAATTTGCCCTTGTCAGGAGCTGTGTGGGGCAACTAGTGTAAGTAATTTGAGATATGGGGAAGGGTGGGTGGGTGGGACGGGGCCAGAGCTAATGGGTCTTTGGGGGAGGGGATGTCTCTGTTCAGAAATGGGGGGATAAAAACAGCCCAGTCAGGGTTGGAGGTGGGGGGTAGGAAGAGCACAGCCCCAGGATTGGGGTAAGTGGCTGGGCCGTCCCAACCCCAGAGCTGCACTCTGAACCTGTATAGGTATTCAATAGATCAGGTTAACTTATTCCTGATCTAAGTTATTTCAGCTCCTCAGGTAAGCTAACTTAGGTTGGGCTCAACATTTTTTGGGCAATTTAAACCCTCCTGAATGCCTTCACAGATGGGCATTTAGATTGACCTAACCCTAGTTAGGCCAATCTAAATGTAACAGCTGCATGTACCCTGAGTATTTTATTTAAGGAACCACAGGATTTTTGTGACTGAGACAGACCTATTCTGATTCACACTACAATACTATCTGGAGTCTCCAAATGACTCAGGGTCCTTCCTATATCCAGTATTGTTCCTGTATGAGTGTTTCATTTCTCTCAGGTGAGTACAGTATCCTAATTTCTAGAGTCACTGTCGCTTTTGCTTTCTTTTCACAGCCTGGTGGAAACTTTTTTTCTGCATAGTGGAACAGCTCCCACTGGAGGGGTTGGGAATTCCCACTTCCCACCACAGAACAACTTAGAGCCTGGTAGATAAGATGTTCCTGAAAGGTGGGTGAACTGGGCTTGAATCCCAAATTGTGGAAGGTCCCCTGCATCTTGGGCAACTGCTCCAGCACCATCTGTCCCCTTTCATACAGTTACTGTACGAAAGGGGATAGCAGAAGCTCTTCCTCATGTACCTTATCAAGAAAAGAGTGACTCCCTGCTCCACCAGGGAAATAAAGAGCAGAGATTCCAGTCATAATGAGATGTCAGTACTATGGATCCCAAATAGAGGGATCCTTTCTGTGCATAAGGCCTTGAGTAGAATGAGATGTACATCACATCCCTGTACTCAGTATTTCCTCCTGGCTATCTCTACAGTGTGAAGCTCCTCATTCAGAGGAACCTATGTTCTCCTGTGCATTGTATAGAGAGAATGGCTACTGTACTCAGGTTCTGTATTCCAGTTCAGGAACCAGGTGCCTAAAAGTCAGGTATGGCAATGATCATTCTTACAACACATAAGACTCTATATCTTATGGATCTAGAAGCTTACAATAAAAACAGACAAAGGGTTGAATGGGATGCAGAGATGAGGTGAGTTCCTCAAGGTCACACACACAGTCGGCAGCAGAGATAAAAAATGAACCAAGTTTACCAGGTGGCTCACGCCATGCCCTTTCTACTAGACCTCAGAACTTCCTCAGAAACAGATGTGGGACAAGAACCTGATCTGGCACCTGCCTTCTCCACGTTCACATTGCCTTTTTTTGTTTCAATTACTCCATGCTGAAAAGAACTAGAGCCATACACAGATGATCCTATGCTAAGATCTTATACCACGAAGAAGCAAGAATGAATTCATACAAATTCCTGAAAATATTGGGGTTTCAATGAAGCCACTAATGAATCTGAATAGCATCAAACAGTACTGCCATCATCCCAAATTCACTAGGCAATAATTGACATAGAATCAGTTCTCATCACTCTCAGTTGCTGGCTAATCCATTTTACTCGTGTTTTATTTTATCACATCCACTGCAACTTTTCTAAGGATACAAAAGGGAATTATTTTAAAGCATCTTTTGATGTGCAGCGAAGTCAGCAGGGGAGAATGACCTGCATGGTGTAAGTCAGCAACATATTTTCTTGCCTTGCCCGTCGGCAAAACAGAGAAGACTTGCTGCTTGTATTAGTTACTGTGACAGCTCTGTGGCAAGCAGTTCAGCACTAAAGACAGACAAAGCTAAACCAGACAGTTGCCATAGTAGATTCTGAAACCTTGACGGGGCCTGATATGTAAACTTAGGCTGCCAACAGGCAGCACTTGTCGCCTGACACATTCGGACAACAGCATGTCACTCACCGCCTCTGCAGTTAAGTTTTACGCCAAAGGGCTCCCAGTGAGGTATGGAGATTTTGCAGTGGAATTCGGGAATTACCATCTTTCATAAAAAAGAAAAAAACTAAAAAAAAACCCTTATTCTTGGGCACTAGACTAACAAATGGAAGTACAGACTATGGTTGTGATTTGTTTATCTATACCAGGATCAATTTACAATGTAGCAGGCAGATCTAGGGCATAAATTGCAGGGCCAATGGCATTAATTATTTATCTACAAATATCTCACCTGTATTGTGCCCATTAAACCATCTCCTAGGACTTATAGCATTCCAAATCTATGAACAGTTTTAAAAAGCAACCTTAAAAAAAAAAAAAAACAGCAACCTGCTAGAGAAATGATTGTTTATTCTTGCCTCTAGCCCCAAATATGGAATTTGCAGTTGAAGTTGAAGATACAGAAACAAGCAATGTTCAATCATGAAGTGGAGAAAAATGTAGGGTATGCCTGCAGGATGTCCCCAGTACTTACGAGCATATCCCCATCCCTTCCTCTCTCCTCACCAACCCTGCCACTCTCAAACATGCCAGAGAACTTAAAAGCAGTAGTGGGGAGGAGGAAACAAACCCAAAAGACTCCCCTGCCTCATTTCTTAGTTTGGCATGTACGAGCAGAATTGGTTGAATGAAGCATGTTCCATAACACTGGGACTGTGGTATACATGTGGTCTTAAGGTGTAACACCATGCCATTCTTTGGGGCCAGAGATAAGATTATTATGGTATTAGAAAAAGGAGATCTATAACTTTCTAAGGGGTGTGCTTCAATCGATGCTAACCCTTGGACCAAGTCCAAATCCAGGGGTTGTGGTAGTGTAACATAACACCCAGTTTCTTTTTTTTTCCCTGATATAGCTAGAGATAGAGATATAAATATGCATTCCCTTCCCCAACTATATATGACTTGTCCTCTCCCTCTCTATTCCCTATAGATAATTATAAGTAAGCTAAGATATAGGATAAGCATTAACATTTTATTTTAGGTCATAAGTTTTATTTTTCTGTCCCCTCTTTGCAAATCATAGTTTCATAGTTGGTAGGGTCAGAAGGAACCTGAGCAGATCATCAAGTCTGACCCCCTGCCACAGTAGGAAAAAGTACTGGGTTCAAACGACCCCAGCAAGGTGTTTGTCTAACCTCCTCTTAAGGCCCCCCAGGTTAGAAGACACCACCACTTCTCTTGGAAGTTGGTTCCAGATCCTAGCTGCCCTGACAGTGAAGTAACGCCTCCTGATCAGTGTCCTGCTATTTCGAGATAGATATCCACTGTTTTATAAGTGATAATTATTATGTTTGTGTTGATTTTTTTTACTGCTTTACTGCTTTTATATTGTGTGATTACTGTTTTAGGCCTATATATGTAAGTTAGCATAAGTCATGTCAAGTTTCCATCTTGTAATGTCAAGCCTCCATCTTATCCTCATGCCCAGTTGTATAACCTATGACTCATACCTACCCCTCCTATGTAACTTGGTTCCTGAATGAATGGGGATGAATGCGGGTGCTTGAGAGACAATGGCAGTAGGTCTAAAAATAGCTCCCTCTGAATGACCGAACCATCCACCTCAATCCCTGGACCAGCACCCCAGCCATTGGAACCACCCTCAGCATTCAAGAAACAAAAGATGAGGCAACCCACCATTGTGTCAAGGCTGCACATGCTCAGTATGAACATCTGGAGCCCTCTGGGACAGGACTGACCTTGCCTGGACAGGCCCTCCCATAGGAGATCAGAGGTAGTCTGCCCCATAAAAAGGGGTAGTGAAGACTGGCTTCATAGGAATGCCATTTCCATCTGGACCAGACCAGCTCCACATCATACCGCCTATCCACCCGAGAGGCCCTGCCGGCGACCCCCTCTGAACAACACCAAGCTGAAAGAGACTCCGACTAGCCATCAAGAATCCACTTTCAGCCTGGGATAGGTAGATATCACCTGCATATTTCCTCCTCCAATTTGGACTCTGTCTCTCTCCTCCCAGACTTCAGCCCCTCCACCAACCCTCTTTAACCCCTGCTGCCATTGTCTCTGTGCGTGCATGCGTGTGTGCGTGCGTGCGTGTGCACGCGCACGCAAAGGAACCAATAAAATATTGTGTCACCATCTCCCCTGTTCAATAAAACCACTATCATTTGTAACCCTGAGTTGGGTTGTATTTTACTGAGCCCCGGTCCCATCCCCAACTTAAATTCTGGTCTCTCTCTCTCTTCCTCTCAGCTCTCAGCCCTGTTGCTTTCTGCAGACTCTCAACCCTGCTCCCGCCACTTTTTGCCTCTTACCAATCCTTATCTCTCTCTGCCTTCTCTTACTCTCTCTCTTTCTGTGTTCTCCAACCTCCCCCCACAGCCAGTTTTCCTCTCCCCACGTACCTCTTGGCTTCCCTGTAGCCTCCTTGCTCTGGCTCCAGCCTCCGGGCTTCTCCTCGGCATTGCTCCTTTGCTCTGTCGGCTTTCTACTTGCAATTAACACCAATTAACCTTAAGTTACTCTAACTGCCCTCCAGTAGTATGCTGGTTCTAATCCCAGCACCGGCATCTTTCATCTCAGTCTCCACCAGCAGTAACCCCAAGCCTCAGCTCCTCAGCCTAGCTCTCTCTAGTCTACCAGTTCTAATCCCGATCCTGGCAACTTTCACCCCCTACACTTTCACTCTCTCTCTTACCTTAACTTTCCCCCAGGTATCCCAAGTACACCAAGCACATACATACACACCACCCGTATGGAACTCACCTGTGTGTATGTGTAGGTGAGTGGTATGTATGTGAACTGATATACATGTATGTTACTGTGTGCATGTGTACTGTGATCACAAATTAGTGATCCGTGTATGTGTACTGGGTGTGCAGGTATTAGTCATTGATCCTGGTCTAATTTGTTCTGGTGTGTAAGTGCTTGAATTGGTGATAGGTGTGCATTTGCCTAGGCTGGTAATTTTGGATGTGCATGTGGCCTGAATTGGTAGTGTGTGTGCACACCTGGTGGGGGTGCATGAACCTAGTGTGTGCATGTGCCTAGTGTGTGTATGCACCTATATGATTTTTGAGTGTGTGCATGTGCACATGTGTGCATATGAGTGTATACATGTGTGCACGTGCACCCTCCTGTCTAACATCGCAATATTGAGATCCTGAGAGTTGGCCTGACCCCACAGGGCAACAGTAAAAGTTTTAATTTAAAGAGTCCCTAATTTAGAAGAATTTGGAAGTGGGAGATTGTCCCTCAGTTAGGTAGTAGCAGTTAGTTAAAGAGATGGACAAAGGGTGTGCAGAGGTTTCCTACTTCTCCACAGAAAAGTTTGTTTAGTTCTTCTCATTCATGTATACCTACATTTACTGAGCCTGGTGATTACTATGCTAGATTCTGCCTGAAATCTAGGCAGCTCATCATAACTGAGGCAATGGCACACAAGAGAGTGGTAAGATCATCTTATCAACCACCTTTATTTCCCCACCCGAATAAGCCATTACCCACTCACTAGGGGGCAGCCTTTGGCATAAGTCTGAAATGATGTTTGTAGTCATGCCTCTGAAATCTTGACAGGGCCTGATATGTAAGCTCAGGCTGCAAAATAGCTTCACTATTGTGTTATCACACTTTGTGATACAGACCTTTTAAAATTAGGCAGTTTTTATGAACAGAAAAGCTCTTTTGAAAATCTTGCCACATTTGTGGTTGCTGACAGCTGCTTGCCTTTTTCTGCATGGCCTGGTGCAGTACATGGATTCATGGAGTTTAAGACTGCAGGAGACCAATAACACCATTCAGCATAACATAGTCCATAGAGTTTCATCAATTATTTGTGCATCAAAAGCTGTTCTATTTCCCTTTGAATGCCCAAATGACAATTTTCCAGCTGTGTAAGTGCCATTTTTTTTACATTTACGCACAGTTTGCGATTCCATTACCTGTGCAGCATAGACATGACAGGGTATGTGTATATATATACTAAGTGTGCTTAGTAGGCTATACATCAGCTAAGCACATACATAGCTATTGTACATACACCCAATGTATATGTGTAAGTCACACAAAATTATAGCCAGGTAAAAAACAACAAATGGCTGGAAGAGAGTCTTCCTATGTTTTAGCCCCAATAGCTCACCTAGGAAGCAGGATTGCTCAGTTCCTAGCTATAATTAAGTCACTCACCTAGCTTCCTTGAGGTCATTCAGTTCCATAGTCAGGTTTATGGACTTTTTAGTCTACTCATGTAACCTTGTCCTCACAGTAAAAGAAAACTACAGAACAAGAAAATATGCAAATGAACAAACAAAACCAAAAAGCTGTTGTCTTTCTTCAGACCCATTACATATGGAAGGTATTACAAATACTCAGAGCTTCCCCTGACACCACACCTCCCCTCTTCTTCCGTTTCCCACCCTGCTTCTACAGACTTTAATCCTCTTTGTGATTCTGCCCTAGCTCCCACATCAGTTGCAGGTGCTATCAGCCTTCCAAGGAGGCAGACTCTTACTCGCTGGCTACCTGAACCTGGGTCTCAGACTGAGAACTTCTTATACCGGACTTCTTCCCCAGGGGGAGGGTTTGAACAAGCATTTTTCCAACTTCCTAAAAGAGAATTATAACTAGGGTTACCATATTCCCAGTTTCAAAAAAGAGGATATCTGTGGGGGGGGAAAGGAGGAGGAGAAGGGGTATATGATTATGGGGGGACAGTGATATGCCCATGCCCTGCCTCTGCCCCTTACTGCTAAGCCACAGGCCCCTAGCTCTGCTTCTGCCTCTCATTCCTGACCCACTGTACCACCCCCCCAGACTATGCTGATGCCCCTCACTCCCAACCTGTGATTGCCCCTGTCCCTACTGATACCCCTCACTCCCAACCTGCAGCCCCCTGCCCTCCCCCAGCCCTGCTGCCCATGCAGCTCACTCAATTTCTGTCTCTGTCTCTCTCTCTTACCTGCCTGCAGCTGCAGGGCCCGCACGCAGAGCATGTGATCCCCAGTCCTCACTGCACCTAGACCCAAGCATCCAAGCTGGAAGTGCTGGGAAAAAGCAGAGGCAGAGCAAAAACCTGGACATTTGCTTGCATTTCAAAAACCTGCCCTTAACGAGGACAGAGGACCAAACAAGATGACATGTCCAGGAAAACCTGGACATATGGTAACCCTAGTTATAACCTCCATGCCACAGTTTCAACATTATCCAGTGTCTTTTCAATTGTTTTTTTTGAAGCTGAGCTCTGAGCAGCAAAGGAAAGGAGATATGTAATGCCAAGAAGAAGAGCACAACATGGAATGTGTGCGACTCAGTGAGGTTGATACAGCTTTTGTAGCAAAACCCTCAGTTTTTCTTTTTCTTTTTTTTTAAATACATTCCCTCTCCTTCCCCAGCCATTTCTGACTTTCTCTCTGCCCTCTCTATCCCTTATAACTGATTAAAAGTAGTACTAGGTAAGCTAAGCTAAGTTTTTGTATGCTATTATTGCAATAAGCCCCATTTTTATATTGTAAATAATGTTCTATGTTTGTATTGATTTTTCCTGTTTTATATTGTATTATATTGTATTCCTATCATTTTTTTGTATTGATTTTTATTGTTTCATATGAATATTCTATGGTTTAGGCCTGTGTCGGTAAAGTGATGTCAAGTTTTCATTTTGTATGTCAAGCCTCCATCTTGTGTCCTCTGCCTGGGTATAACCTATGTTGTAACTGTGAAACATGTCTAACCAGTCTCATGTAAATTGGTTCTTGAATAACTGGGGATGAATAAAGGTGCTTGAGATACAATGGTAGCAGGCCTCTACTGAATAATCAGCTCAAGGACTGGCCCACTGCCTTGCATTGACTCACCCAGGAACCACGGACCTCACCCAGGAACAGAACAGAAACCCAGCATTTGAAAGACAAAGACCCTACAGAAACTAGCAACCCCACCATTGTATCCTACCAGACAATGAGGACACCTGGATCTGCATGTAGGCATCTGAACAAGACTGTCCTTGCCTGGGCATGTTCCTCCCATAGGAGACACAGGTAGCCCACCCCTGTAAAGCAGGTGGTAGAGTGTGACCTCCTTGGGATGCCCTCTCCATCTGGATCAGCACCACGCCACACTGCCTTTCCACCCAGAGGCCCTGCCGGCCCCTCTGGACAACACCTTTCTGGAGAAGACCAGGAATGGCCATTGAGGATCAACTCACAGCCCAGGCTAGATAGCTATTACCCACCTTCTTTACCCAAGCAAAGGACCTGGACTCTGTCCCTACACACCTTGACTTCAATCTCTCCACCAAGTTTTTTTTCTCTCCTGCTACCATTGTGTGATTGTGAATGTGAGTGCTTGTGTATGTGTGTAGGAACCAATAACTTCATGGAGCTGTGTAGTGTGTTGTCTGTTTAATAAACCTGATATTTTGAAACCTTGAGTTGGGTTTTTGTCTTATTGACCTCTCTGTTTCCTGGATGTCTCCTCCCTGCAACTGGGTTTTTTTTCCTTGCTTTCATCCTGGCATCAGGTGACCTTGACTAACCCTGGGGCACATTAACACTAAGTAACCCCCAGCCCCAGTGACCTCGAGTAACCTCGGGGCCACTTGACCTTAAGTAACCCCAAGCATCAATTTACCCCAAACACCCCCTAGGGTTAACACAGCCATGAAAGGGTGTGTTTGTGTATGGGTATTGGGTGTGCGGGTATTAACAACTGATTTTTGTCTAATTTTTGTTGTGTATAATGTGTATGTGCTTGAATCACTGATAGGTGTGCATGTACTTAGACTGGTAATCTTGGATGTATATGTGCCTAAGTGGGTAGTGTGTATGTATGCACCTGGGGTGTGTGTGTGTCTAATTGATTTGTGTGTGTGTATATGTGTAATTGTGTCACACCCTTCCATCTAACAGTGCAGTTTTGAGATCCTGAGAGTTGGTCTGGCCCCACAGAACAACACTTTGAAAGAGTCATGGCCTAGACCAGGGGCAGGCAAGGTCCAGCCAACTCCATTTCCCAGCAGCCCCTGCCCATGTCACTGCAACCAGGTGATAGCGCAGGGCCAGGGTTTCCATGGAGACCAGCCCCAGCAGTGCTGGAAGGGTGCATGGCTGGGTAGGGGTCTGCTCACAGGCTGGGATCTTGCAGCAATGACAACATGGTCCAGAGCCAGGGCACAGCTGCAATCTACTGCCTGCATGCTCTGGGCAGGGGTGTGCAGGCAATGGATTGCAGCCCATCTCCAGCTCCAGATCATGCTGTCACTGGCGCAACATCCTAGCCCTGGTCCCAGAGTAGCACCCTGCTCAGCCGTGCACCCTGCCAGAGCTTCTGGGGCTGGTCTCCCTGGAAAGCCTGGCCCCACACTGTTATGGCGCCACTGCTATTGGGGTCTCCACGTAAACAGGCCGCAGTGACATGGGCAGAGACTGCTGGGAAATGGAGTCTGACTGCTTGCTGGATCTGCCATTTTGCCCATCCCTAGCCTAGACCCTTTCCTTTCATGAGCACAAACTTTGCCAGTACACTCCATCCATTAATGATGATGATCAACAATTAATAAATGATGAGTAAAGTGATATGGCTCAGCTTCAAGATGCGTGCTAGAGAAAGGCCTGGGTGATATGCAAATTGTAGTATGGTCATTAGAGCACTGTGCAAGCAAATCAGAGAAATACAGACTCAACTCCCTCTGGATGGGAGGAGTTGCCTAGATGCTATGTCTCTTGTTTCCTAGGCAAATACCATAACAGTAGAAAACAACTAGTGGGCAACTTTATGTTCCTTTCTATTTACATGTAGGACATTCACTGACTCAGTCTTCTTGCTCTGCTTTTTACATGTTGCAGTGTCAAATTCTTAACAAAAAAAGGCTGCTATTTTAATGGCCAAAGTTCTAGGAAGTTTCCTAAAAACATATACTTGCAATCCTTATATTGGTGGACATATGCCAACTGAGTAATTACATTGATTTTATTGAAACCACCAGCAAAAAGAGTTTGGCTTCAGGTTTTGTGACTCAGATCTCCTTTTTCCTCCCATCCTTTGTTTGTTCTTTCTGTTTAGGTCAGTTCAGGTCAGTTCAGGAAGGTGCTTAAACAGATCCATGACTTTAAGCACATGTATAATCCAAGTGAAGTCAATAGAACTACTGATGTGCTCAAAGTTATGTACATGCTTAAGTGTCTTTCTGAATCAATGCCTTAAATTACAAGATCTTATGGGCAGGAATGTTCTTTCACTATGATTTTGTACAGTTTCCAATGCAGTGGTAACTTGATACTGAGTGAGAATTACTAGCTGGTTCTGGAATTATGATAATAATAAAAAGGAGGTTGAAATTATGGCTGCAATGGGACTTTTGCCATGAACTTCAATGGAGCCAAGATTTCACCCAAAATATTTGTGTCATATTGAGGGTACTACTAATGGAAGGCAATATCAACAATGGATCAAACTGAAGTCTCCATAACTAAAGCAAAATATTCTAAAATAACATTTCAACAAATTTTACCTCACTGTCTATTGATAGAATTCACAGTATGGTGGTTGTAGGCTGCCATTCCAAATCAGACCATTGGTTGCAATCCAACCCATAAACTATAGGGATAGGTATCTAATGCTTGACTGGATAACAATAACTTACATAACCAGGCTTCTAGAAGGAGTGTTTACACAAATAAAGAAATACACAATTTGCTTTCATGAGTCCTGCAACAAGGTTGTTGGAAATATCCCTTCTGCTGGCATATGCACTTGTACAATTTCATTTTTATAATAATAAGTGGAAAGTGAAAAACAAAGAGCATGCACATGAGCAAAGCAATTTTGTTGAAAAACATAAACAACTATGGGGAAAACATTTTTTCTATACCTGTTCTGCTCCATCCATAACCAAGGCATTGCTCGATGCAAAAGAGCCACTATCTATCATACTTAGACAGACCCCATTACCCAAACATCTCTGCATTTCACAGCAATGGAATGAAGATTATAGTTTATGAAACAGGAAGGACCATTACCTCAATTTAAAACAAAACAAACCGGGGCACAGAATAGAGCTCATCAAAATGTTTCTGTCTGAACTGCTTTATTTGGTAGAAAATTAGATTATCCACAGAAACACTATTTTTCATAAATGTTTGTGTCTTATCAAAAGATTCAAGATTTAATTTGAAACCCAAGTCCTCAATATTTTGATACTGCAGTACCTCAAGAGAATTGTACTTTTCGTGGATCTCTGACCAGATTTTTCTACTGTTGTACCATGGGCAAGAACTCCTATGATGAAGTCCTGCTCTTCACAAAGAAAGTGGCAAATCACAGGAGACGCATCCCATTATCTGGCCCATTGGCAGACAACTGAACTACAACCACAACTTAAAGCAACTGAACCACAACACCCATACATTTTCATGCCACCTTTAAATGAAATAGTCCAAGCTTTGGCTGAAATATAAGCATTAAAATATAAATGAAAAAATAAAGATTTTTTGTTGATTTTTCCAATGGAAGACAGAAACCCCTATTTTTCAAGAAACTTCAGCACAGAAGGAATAATGGACTTGCCCAAGAGTACAAAAGGAATCAGTGGCAGGGCACTAAACCACATTCTTCAAAGTACTGCTGCTCACAGTAGCAAACCATACTATGAGTAAAAGATTAAATGAACAAGGCTACTACAGAGCATATATGAATTGCATATCTTACATTTTTTAAACAATTACTAATTGAACAAAAAGCACAATAATTACATAACCATATTTTTTACAAACAAAGCACTCAAATGATTTTAATCATTTTAAGCATATCACTAAAAGCTATGCCTCTAAAAAGGATGTGTATAATTAAAACTGCAATTTACCTTAATTGCAAGAAGAGTAATTACTAGCAAATGAACCTTCCTACTTAATTGAAAAAAAACCCCAAAAACCTAAACGTGATGGAGAGATATTCAGTTGATATAAATCGGGATAGTCCCAGTGATTTTACTGAGTCTATTCTAAATAACACCAGAAAGGATTTGGCCCAGAATTCTGGACAAAAATATCTATTTCCTGCTTAATCCCCTTTTGGTTCACTTAGGCTTCATTAGAGCTGTCTTTTACTCCAAGAACCTCTTACATGGGAATGCCTACAGATTAAAAATTATCCCTTGATAAATGTGCCCTCAAAAGGTAACCACTTCCATTGTACTACATATGTGTCCTACGATAACTCTACTAGCTTTGCAAGCGTACCAGCCAGCTGTGCCCACTCCTCTAAGCATAATTCAGTTTATTGGCTCATTAATATGAAAGCACATGCTCAACAGCCCTGATGGATGCCCAGAGTAGCATTCTCATCATCATCACTCATGTTCCTGCAGGATAAACTCTTTTGTAAACTTCCATATGGGTTATATCACTCACTGCTGAAATGCAGCCACTTCATGGGTGTAAAAGAGTTTAACAGCAAGAATACATGACAGTTGAGGACAAGACATGAAGCAAACTGTATCCAATTGAAACATGTAGGTAGGCAGAGGGTAATTACTAGGGCATAAAAACAAAACCTAAGCACTCCCATTGTTAAATGCAATTTCAGCAAAATAAATAGTCCATAGAAGGAAGAAATGTCAGAAACTTTCATGTGAAAAATCTAAATGAACCAAGGCCTCCCATGATGCACCAGGACAACTCAGACACAGAGACACTACAATTGATCTTGGGGGGGGATGTAGCCTGGCCAGGGAGCAGGGCACATAGGGGTAAAGTGGGCACACCTACAGTCAGAACTACAAAGCCTGTGAGACAATACAGAACCTCAGGCAGAAGCACAGATTAACATCAACATAACCTGAAGTGGCTTTTTTCATTTAAAAGTAAGACACTGGGGGAGGAAAAAAAAATGATTCAGGAATGTTGAAACACCCTCCCCCATCAGAAATGTCTCAATGAAATATTTCTACAAAACCAAATCAATGCTTTTCAGAAGTTCTTTGTTCCACAACAAGTTTCAGTCTTTTGACCCTTTCCATCTGACCTGGGATGGAATGTGAAAGTGTAATCTGAGATGTAAAAGTCCAATATCAGAAGCTCCCATGGGATGGAAATGCTGTTTTTTGTATTAGCTTTAGTTATTGCATTGGATAGATCAGTAATGCCCACAGGACAAATCCAGTCCATGGGGCTCCCCATGGGCCCAGAAATTTGGCATGGGCAGAGTGGGTGTTTTTAGGCAATTAACACTGGCACTGCTTCCCTGCCACTTCAGGTTATGCTGATGTTAATCTGTGCTTCTACCTGAGCCCTGCAGGATGGATGACATGGTGCTGCATGTGGGGCCAGACCTGTGGATGTAATGTGGTATGTGGAGTTGGGGCTGTACACTGAGCTGGCCCTATGCACCAGACTAGGCCTCAGTTGGGCTGGCCTTATATGCTGGATCAAGCCCCAGCCAAGCCAACCCCACACACCAGGTCTGGCCCTGGCCCAATGTGTTGGATCAGACCCATGGACTGGGCCAAACTTGCACCACTCATCCAGCCTGTGGAGCCAAAAGGTTGGGTACTACTGAGCTATGCCTTCATCTTATATTGCATTTAAATGGGAGACCCACTAGCACTGTAGCTGTATGCCCCAGTGGCATAACTAAAATGGGAAGACTGGGGCAGCCGATCGAGGTTCCAACTAAGAAGGGGATGGGTGAGGGGTAAAACGGCTGCTGGCACATCCATACAATCACATCAACAGTAAAAGAGCAACTGGAAGTTGCCACTTTCCCTGTATTTTGCAGTTGTTCCAAGCACCAGACTACATTGTTACACCTTTGAATAGGACTGTAAAGGACTGCTGGGGCATAGGTGGTCTGGCCTAATAGTTAGGCCACCGAAGGAAAACAGGGCCTAGAGCTGGGTCAAACGGCAGGAACCATATACCCAAAACCAGAAGTAAATCTAAAAGGAGAGTCCACAACACAGTCCAGGGTCAGGACCTGGGGGTCAGATGCTGAGTACCAATCCGAGGAACAGTCCATGGGGTGAAGTCTGAAAACTAAACCAAACTGGGGTCAGGAACCAGAAAACAGATGCACAGGGAAAATCCAAAGCCAAAGCCCAGAAATAAGCTGAAAACCAAGATCAGGAATCAGGAGGCTTGCCACAGCAGAACTGTTAAAAGGCCTGCAAAACCCAGGCCCCCAGCTGATGCTAAATGGATAGGTGGTACTCCCAGCAGCTAATAAAGATGCTTGTTGTTCCTAAACAAGGGCAGAGTACAGCAGCTGGGGCTTATTACAGATGAGACTGCTGAGGTACTTGGCTCAGGCTAGCCTACCTACTCAGTCCCTGACAACACTTGGCCTAGGCTGGTCTGTTTGTTCAGCATCCCTGAAAAGTCCAGCATTGCCCTGGGAAGTGGGTTCAGAAGAAGAATAAAATATGTGAAAATCTGCTACCACAATGTAAATGCTCCAGTCACTTTACTGAAATAGTAGGCTTTTTATAGAACTTAGGGAGAGCTGTATTCATCCAAGTTTCATCTGAGGGTGCTGAAGGCACTGGCCGACATCATTGCAGAGCCACTGGCGGGAATATTCGAACGCTCTTGGCACATGGGCCATGTCCCGGAGGACTGGAAAAGGGCCAATGTGGTCCCCATTTTCAAGAAGGGGAGGAAGGAGGACCTGGGCAACTATAGGCCAGTCAGTCTCACCTCCATCCTTGGCAAAGTCTTTGAAAAAATTATCAAGGCTCACATATGCGAGAGCCTGGCAGGACAAATTATGCTGAGGGGAAACCAGCACGGGTTCGTGGCAGGCAGATTGTGCCTGACCAATCTAGTCTCTTTTTATGACCAGGTTACGAAACTCCTGGACACAGGAGGAGGGGTGGATGTCGTATACTTAGACTTCAGGAAGGTCTTCGATACGGTATCCCACCCCATACTGGTGAACAAGTTAAGAGGCTGTGACTTGGATGACTACACAGTCCGGTGGGTGGCAAATTGGCTAGAGGGT
>NW_005842684.1:794812-797755 GCF_000455745.1 Alligator sinensis | reverse complement strand
TTTCCTGCCTATGCAGGGGGTCGGACTCGATGATCTATTGAGGTCCCTTCCGACCCTAACATCTATGAATCTATGAATTTAAGTTATCTTCATCAGCCTCTGTGAAGTTACTGGGGACTGTAGCAGGACCCCAGCAATAAACCCATAGTAACATAGGGTGTCTTTACACATGCTCTGTGGGGAAGGGGGGTGTGCTTTAATTAGAGTGGTTCTATGAGCTGCTCTTAATTAAAGCACCCACAGTGTCAGATATATTCAGTGTCCCATGCTTCAAAATGGCACCAGGGGCTCTTTAACTAACACTCGTTTGATAAGCTTTAGTTAAAGTGTCCCCACCACCATTTGGAAGCCCAGCGCTGAATATACATGATGTGGAGGCAGCTGGTGCATGCTAATTAGATTAATTAAGTCTGGTCCAGTCAGAGCAGATGTCCAGCACATGTATAGGTGCCCACTGTTTTTGTGGCTCCTTTGTTCTTCCGAATTTATTGCATGTTTGCTTGCCTCTCCCAGCACTGACCCTTCTCTTTCCCCATCTCCCCTCTTCCCCCCCTCTTTGTTTGTTGTATTCATATTTCTTTCTCCTTCTTATACACTGCTTTGTGGATGTCCGATATGTACCCCCCCGCCCCCACACACACACACATTGCACATCTCTTCTTTGGTTAGTCTATAAGGTGCCTTTCTACTTAATTATTAAGCCAGAGATTTTCTCTGAGACAAAGACATATCCTTAAATTGCAAAACACACCTGATCTCAAAGGAAAGCCACTTTAGATTTAGGAAAATTTAGGCTTTCAGTATGGAAAATCATGTAATTTAAGCAGCATGTGCTATAAAATGTGGTTTTAATAGTCAATAACATTCACAAAAGGCATTTCTTGGTACCTAATAGCTAGCAAGGTTTGAAAATTATAGAATGCATCTGTCACGCTCTACTTAGCATATCTATATCATTTCAATAAGAAATGGCACTGTCAGTTATTATAGTGGTGAAGGAGTAAATGCATAGAGTAAAAGGTAATAAAATGGAAAAAATGAAAGACAATTAGATCAACATTTTATTTTATTTTATTGTGTTTTTGTGACAGTGAAGAAGATTCTCTTTCACCACTCTTTGAATCAGAAAATAATTAAGAATTGGATTTACATAGGGACATGCTTAATGCAGAGAATGCTAGAAGTATTTCATGGTGGGAACAAACTGAACCACACCTGGTATTTTTCCCTTCCTGCTCACAAGTTGGCAAAGGCAGACTTGGTTGTATGTTTTTTGTAAAAGAAACTATGGTTCCCCCAAAGACACTAAGCTTTTCCCCGAAACTGAAAGTAAATCTAAAATTGAGATTTCTGTAATTCAGTAAAATCTGAAATTTCACCCAATCACTGTGCATTTTTCACATACTCTTTATGGTAACTCAAAGCAGTTATCATCCATGCTCCCCCCAAATCCAAACAAAAGTAAACACCTCAGTATTAAGTGCACAGATGTCATTACTAGAGTTTAATTACAGCTGGTCAAAAATGTTCATATTTCAAAATTCTGAAAAAGCTGTATTTTCTTTTTTAATTTCCAAATATTTTGTGCAGGCTTTGGACCAGCTGTTTATTATTGCCTTGTCAGTTTAAAAGATTTGAGGCCAGTCTGCTTTTTCCCCTGTCATAGGCTTTATATTTCCTGTCCTTACTGTTCCAAAGCACGTTCTTCTACAGCACCTTAGGCAGAAGGGCAGGATAGAGCTTCAGGCTAAGGACAGACATAAAGCAGTTTAAGTGGTCAGAAACTGCAGGTATAAACCTGTAACAGAACAGATGTTCAGTGCAAATAACCCAGTTTGAGAATGGCTGAAACCGGTTTGAGATAAACCTGGTGGAATGTAGTATCAGACTTAACAGAGGTAGGGCCTTTCATAAGCAACAGCCTACTTCATCATAGCATCTGAGGAAGTAGGCTGTTACCTACAAAAACTCATTCCTAAATCAGTTAATCTCCTACAATGTGCCACACTGCCCTACCTTCTGAGTTCAGATAACCATGCCTTACCACCTATTAACAAGCATGAGGTTAATTGTCTCAGGAACACCATTAAGTAGCCTTTGGCCTCTCAAAGGTCACATGTTCTAGAACTCACTCTAGGTTATGAGATTCCCAAACTTATGATATTTTGAATGCCAATTAAATTACAAATAAATATGAGTGAGCCTGTCCCCTGCATTCATCAAGTAAGAATTGACTTTAGAGGGTGATGCCTTCCATTTTGTGTGTATGAATGCATAGCCTTATGAAAGACTAGCCAATTGCCCTCCATAAATGATGCAGAGTTTCAGGGAAAAGTTACATGCATCCCACCACTCACCTTTTAGGGCTAGCCATGTAAACCAAGGGTGGGCAATTATTATGGGCACTTACCAAGTTTTGGCAAGTTGTTGAATGCCGCATGGGTAGCTCAGTCCCTTGGCAGGTGCCCCAGCCCCTTGTCGCCATCTTGTGACCAGAAGTATCGCCCCCTAACCCCTGACCTTTGCCACCAGCAGTCTGTCCCCCAGCCCTCAGAAATACTCCTTTCAGCAAGGGGTTGTGCTATTTAGAACGAGAAAAATACCAAATTATATTCTAAAAAGAAAACATCTACAGCATTCAATAATTTGATTTAAAAAAATATTTTTGTCCTGATTTACATGTGTTTGTGTAGTGTACATAGAAGTGATTGCACAATAGCTTAAAATGAAGTCTTACTCTCATATATTATGGGGGGGTGTATAGGATTGTGGGGGGCTGTGTGTCGGTGGAGGGTGCCTCAGGGGGCTGTGTCAGGGGGGGGAGGGGGCTGTGTAATTGGCAGTGTGTGGGGAATGTGGGTGCATGTATGGGGTGTGCATATGGGACTCATCCTACGAACACACACACACAGACACAGACATGCACTCTGCCCCTGGCTTCAC
>NW_005842684.1:784262-794771 GCF_000455745.1 Alligator sinensis | reverse complement strand
CCCACCCTGCCCCTAGCCACACACCCACACCCCCCTACCCACTGGGTCCACAACCACACCTACCCACTCTGCCCCTCACTGAACAACCACAACCACCAAAGCACACTGTCCCTACCTGCACACACACTCTGCCCAACCACCCACTGTGCCTTTGGCTCCACAACCATGCCCACCCTCCCACTGTAGCCCTGGCTGCACACAGAACACACATAACCACACCACACACCCCCATGACACACACCCACACCAGACACACACCCCCTACGAGCACCTCCATGCTCCTCGCTCCTGCAATGCAGCTGGGCCATGTGGTACCAACAGTGCTGGCAGACAGGGAGTACAATTGCTGGGGGTGTGGCAGGCTGGGCTGGGCTGTTCAGTCCTGCTGAGGCTCCTTCTGGGTCCTACTGCCCCTGTCTCCTATCAGCTTTGACAGCCGCAAGTCAATACAGTTTTAAAGTTTAAGGTCTCCCTCTGCCTCTGGCTCCCTGCCTGAGGGTGCAGGGCCCATGCAGCCAATTGCTGCCGGCCCTCTCCGGGAAGCATGTGTAGCTGGCCCCAAGCATTACAGACAGATAGACACAGAGATGGAAGTACTAAGCTTTTTATTATATTGGAATACTGTACTGACAACTCTAGTAACTGAGTTTCATTGTCTGCTTCTAAAACAGGGACAGACACAGTAGCAAACATAAAAAGTTCTGTCTTCATAATTTTTTTGCCCTCTTGGAGCATGTTTCTCCATTGGAAGCAAAGCTTCTTATGGAAACATGATGCCCTTGATAGTCATTAAATGAGGAAAAAAGAGAATTACAGGTTATAGATTATTCAGTGACTCAAACCTTCTCCATTTCCTGGCAGGAAAGTTTAATCAGTCTGCTATTATGCAAAAGAGGGTCGCTATCACTATTTGTTCCACTTATGTTTTTATAAGAAAGGAGTGAATTTTTTAACTCTCCCCATGTACTGCGTAGAAACCTATGTCCCTAACTCAGTGAGATCCCACTGAGGGGGTCACATGGTCTTTAGTTAGGCATTATAATACTTTATTTTTAGGCACTGAAGCCTTGTATTTTGGCCTTTCACTGTCTGGGATAAAAAACGTCATTTCCTGTCTGCTCATAGACAAGGGAGTCCTGATCTGGGTTGAAGCAGGCATTGTATCAATAATTAACTGTAGTAACAACAACAGTTTCCAAGGACTTTCATCTTGGTTCTGCTTAAACTATACTCCTAGCTATGAAAGACAAGCAATTTTGCAAAAAAAAAGAAAGTAAAGCTGCCTTAGTCATAGAAGACTTGCTTTGGATATTTCCTACAGAAAATAAATTAAAACAGAATTGGAATAGAAGTTGTTTATACAGGCCCACAAACAAACAGATATTTTTGAAAAATCAACATACATGCATTTATTTCCCCCCCACACACACACACTTCCTGCAGCTATTTCTGACAACCCTTCCTATGGTACAACATTCTCAAAGAGAGGAAAATTGCTTTCTGGGAGCAAAGAAACAAAAACTAGCACAAAGTTTAGCGCTAGTGCACAAAGATCTACAGCATCTTTTTTCATCTGTGCTGCCTGTGCATAAAATGTGTACCCCTTATGTATTTCTCATGTAAACACAGGACCATATTTATTCCCCAGCCTGCTAACAGAGAGCCCTATATCTTCTTCAGTTCTTTCCTTTTCATGAACAGCCAGTGTACCTACCACATAAGAGATAAGCTCTGGATAGGAATATCTTTCAAAGATCCTTTGTTCATTATTTAATAGAGCAAGATATCTTGCATTCATGGGGTATAAAGATGTTTTATTCACATATGCTCAGCTGACTTTCCTATTTCTCCACCATCCTCATAATGAAGTAAATACATCTATTGAACTCTCTACATACCCCACGCAAATATTTCAGCTTGCCATTGAAATATCTATAAATGCATTGAATAATCACTATAAGTCATCATTTTTGTTAACTTTATCATTCTGCCTCACTGAATTATTCATACCAGTCCAACATCTTACCACTATATTATTATAGTAAAGCAATTAAACTACCTTTTAATTATGATTTGAAGAACAAGGAAATTCCACTATCTAGTTCCATGGGACACATTATTTCCACTGACTTAAACAATACTTACTGAAGAATCATAAAATGCTGGTCAAAGATCTGTGGAACTGTTTAGTCACATGACATATAACATTATGAATTGTATATGAGAACAGATAGATGACTTTTAAATAAAAATATAGCTGTTTTACAGCATTTTTCATCAGCAGGTCTCAAAATGCTTTACCCAAGATCTCAGTATCATTATCCCCAACGTAAGAGGGAAACTGAGACACGGAACCATCAAGTATTGCAGCAAACTACTGCCAGAGTCAAGAATGGGACCAGGTGCTTGATATCTACTCAGTTAGATCACATTATCCCCCTATCTTTGATGGGCATGTCTATCTTGCAGATGCAGTGTGCCCCAGCCAGGATGAGTGGGCAGGGCGTGTTCAAAGCCAATTCACCATACAAACATCAAGGCCAGGAATATGCAAGCGAACTCATTCTGAGGTTATCCCCATGGGTACTCCTAAGTACATCAGAGACTGAGGTATTGTGGGTTGTGGC
This sequence comes from Alligator sinensis, assembly GCF_000455745.1. Classification (NCBI taxonomy): domain Eukaryota; kingdom Metazoa; phylum Chordata; order Crocodylia; family Alligatoridae; genus Alligator; species Alligator sinensis. The sequence continues at coordinate 792,144 of NW_005842684.1, read as the reverse complement.
CCCAGAGCAACACTGTGGAATATCCTCACTGGGGTATCTCCAGGCTTGGAATAGGTGTGAGAGAATGGGTTGGCATGCTTTGTTCAGAAACAGCCTGCTCAGGACATGCTGATGCCATGCTGTAGATATACACTGTTGGGTGTTAGATGTTTTTTGAAATCTCAGCAATTAATTTTGATGATTTTGTATTTTTTTTGGATGTCAAGTTTTAATTTAAAAAAAAAAATCCTCTTCCAGCAAAGATTAAATCAAGTTAGTAGAACTAACTCAACTTTCTGGAGAGACCCTATTTAGATCACAGGTAGCAGAAGTGGGTAAAAAATTATCCTTGGAATTTTAAAACTTCAGCATAAAAAGAGATCCTACTCCCAGTTCCCAGTCACAATAGCTCCACAGGACTGTGAACTGTAACTGGAAAAGAGAATGGCATCAGATCTCCAAGAAAAATACCCAGCTGGTATAAGAGACCTGAGAAATGAAAGTCTGGGAGTTCCAGTGTAGAACTCAGATTAGTCCAGAATGCAATGTAAATAATAATAACTAAACAAAAAAAGGGCTAGGCCTGGAGCATCTAGGCAAGCATTGTCACAGAGGCTTATGGATGTCTGTTGCACAGTAAAATTAAATGGGAGTAAGGCTCCTACTACTTAAAGAAAATTTTGCACTAAGCAACTGAGCAGGAGCCAGGTGCACTACAACAAGCAAGCTGACCATTCAGCTCAAAGGGCTACCTGACTAGAAGGGGCAGTGCTCCAGGGCACATAAGCCCAGCATTAGGAGCAAGAAGAGTAGTCTAGACCTATAGGCAGCAGAGAGAGGAGTGCCTAGGCAGGATGGCTGTAGAGAGGGACTGCTTAGTACCCAGGCTGTTCCACAGAGGTACAAGTAAAGGACAAAAAGGGTCTTACAGCCTGCAGGGTAAGTTATAGACCCTGTATGGGGAGGATTTTGGTTTTATAGCCAGGGGGCTCATGTTTATGTTCTTATTATACCAGAGGACTGTGTGTGATTATCAGGGGAGGTCTGGAGGCCACAAAGGGGTGCCTGGGGGGCACTTGGTAGCAGGCAGCCTAGCTTAGGGTCAGAGACCAGAGGACTGAGGCTGGTATGCTACATTAGACTGAGGCTAAGAGGGCCATGGCCAGTAGGAGCAGTCCAGTCTTAGGTCAGGGACCCTGAGGACAGAAGATTGGGGTAGTATAAGCTACCCAGCCTGAAGTCAGAGGCCCCAAAGGCTAAGTGCTGAGAGAGGGCTACAATTACCATATGAGGGCCAGGGGCCCAGAGGATGGAGGGCTGAGGCCAGGGCAGATGTAAGCCAAGAGGGCAAAAGCCTGAGGAGAGATTAGGTCCAGAGGCCCAGAGAGAATATTCTTGCCAGGGCCAGGGGTCCAGCAGGCTGACTGAAGTGTAGGTGAAAATAGCCCAGTCTGGGGTCAAAGGCTGAGGACTGGGATAACGCTACTGGAGCCTTGTGAGAGCCAGGGGCCCAGAGAGCAGTAGGTTAGGGCCCCAGTAGGGAGGCTGCAGTCAAACATTCTTGAGCCAAGAAGAGCTAAAACCTGGAAAGGGGCTGCAGTATCAGACAAGCAGAAGCAAGACCAGGGCCAGGGCCCAGGGATTAGAGACTTGCCAGGACCAGGGGCCTCACAGCCTAAGTGAACTAGTTGATTAAGAGGGATGAAACCCAGGACAGACAGAAGCCAGACCGGGGCCAGGGAAAATAAATCCTTGCCAAAGCTGGGGGACCAAAAGGTGGATTAGTTGATCAGCAGAAAGGGCCACTAGACCCAGCTGGCAATTTAAATTAAAAACTGTGAGGCATAGGCGTGGCTGAAGGGGCAGAAGGAAGGCATGGCTATCCTTTAAGGCAACTGGTGCCCTGGAGGGGCCAGAAAGGATCTACTTAATATCTGAAGATTAGACTAAGATCAGCTGGGTCTGGACCAAAAATAGAAGAGGACTTGCTCTGGGACCCTATGGTGGTCTCTCTTTTTGCAATTTAATTCCATCAAAGGTGTGGCAGGAGAGAGAAAAGGGAGGGTAACCTGAGGCTCCAGAGCAGGGCAGGAGCCATGTGGCCACCAGGGAGCATCACAGCTGCCCCTGGGTCCTGGTCCTACTACTGCTCCCTTAGGACTATTTTAAAGCTCCAGTGACTGAGCTGCTACACTGGATAGAGATTTTTGGTGGGGAAGAACATGCCATATTTCCATGAACCATTTATATCTCCTTATGTGAGTTTCAAACTTAGCCCTTGTGCCAGACTATGCAGACCCTGGAGCCAAAGACAAAGTTAAGTCCCTCGTGGTAGTTTATTATCAAGAGGGGAAACTAGTCCCCTAAGTAGTTTTCTTCACTACACTTTTCTGGAAAACCATACTAATGTGGCTAGAATTTTTAAAGAGCCTGGGGAGATTCTTCCACTTCTCATTTGAAAGCTTCTGGTGCTCCTGTGTCTGTTCTTGAGGGGAACTTCCTATAGGGCTGGACCCTTCTCCGCCACTCCTCAGATCATGAGACCTTTGTTGCGATTACTTCTCTCCACTGGCTGAGTTCTTTTGCCAGCAAGGAAGAGGGCCTCAGGTGTATAGCTCCTGATTGACAGGCTTTAATTAGGAAACAAAAATCTTCCCCTCCCTTTGCCCACAAGCCCCAAGCTGTGACTCTGCCCCAGGCAGCTATACAGCTGAAATCAGCATGCTATGCCCTTCTGTTCAGAAGTCCTTCCTTTGAGTAGGCAGCAGCCTTCACGGCTGTACACTCTCAGAACATAATAGAATATTTGCAGTCTGGCTACCAGAGAGGCCTCTTTGGGATGAGTATATCCCAGAGGAAAAAGGAAAAACCCCGTCAAGACATGATGTCTGTCAGTTGTGCACTGTAATGAAGGCAGGAAAGTATCATTCTCCTTTCTGCATTCAATAATCCAGAGCATGAAAGAGACCAGGGACCTGTCAGGTTAGCTGAACATAACGTGCTGGGTAATTTATTATACACATCTCTCTAATGAGCTGTGAAATACATTTAGAATTGCCCATTTTAGTAAATTCAGAGTAATCTCCATTTCTCAAATGCCAGGGCTAATGATTTACAGTTTGTTCACAAATGGGAATGCAACACCCCATTCTGTTGCAACTGGCTTTATTACACACAGAAGTAATGATTCCACAGCTATGATTTGTCTTACACCCATACATAGATGCTTCAGCTGAGTGAATAGTTGCCAGGAGCCAAGATGCTTACAGTCACATCATGAATATCTTCACATTATGAGTTGGGCTAGGCTCTCACTCAGGTGTTGCCCTAACCTCTGTCTGATCCATATACAAAAGCCTCTTACCAGAGTTTAGTGGTGCTCTCAGTCCAGGCTGGCTGACCAGCTGGGGTATACATTTGGAGCCACTGCAGTCTACTCAGACAAATGAAAGCATAAGATCATGTGGGCCTGGTAGGTGAAGGGTCCAAACACAGTGGCCTGGGGAATGTTCAATTGGGGGAGCTTTCCTAGAACGGAGATGACAGGTGAATTAAACCCACATGCCTCAACCTTTAATGGTTCCCATATTTAACCGTGTAATGCATCTGCAACCTAGCAGGCGTGGCTCTTAATCAGGGAAGAAATGTTCTGATAAATTTGAGGCAAACCAAGAAAAAAATGTAGAACCTTGGTGCACCTATACATGTGACAGAGCTTTACTTTGATGTGTGCTAATTAGCACATGTTGGAACTAATTAGTGTGCTCCAGCACATCTCAAAATGGTGGTGGGGGCACCTTAACTAAAGCTTGTCAAACAAATTTTAGTTAAAGCACCCCTGCTGCCATTTTGAAGTGTGGGATGCTGAAAACATGTGACACTGCAGGTGCTTTAATTAGAGTGACTTTGAGAGCAGCTCCACTCCAGAACATATATATAGACACCCTTGGAGACTCCCACAACTGGGTACTGAATGTCTTTTTGTCCCTGTCAACCTGAAGAACATTTTATCTCAATAATTAACCAGTTACTTGCTCAACTTCCATAGTCAAAGGGAAATCCCACTAATTACTTTGTTTTGGGTTTTTTTTTTCCTATCCAGATGCAAGAGAGACAAACAGCTAGTTTTTAAAGGGGGTTGAAAATATACTTTGGAATATGCCTTATAAGCTTGAGATGCACGTGATAGCAAATATATGGTGAGATGCCCATGTTGTTTTATCCATCATTTAGGAAGGACTAAACATTATTGGTTCAGTACTACAAGGTGTTGAGCCCACTCAAAATCTACTGAACATACAAATACAACTCTACAAAAGTGCTGCATCTCTTCCTATATAATGTATGTACTAGCTTGTACTACTCCATCTTATCTAGTTTTACAAGCCCGAAGTAATGGCTCTTCTGCAAACTATTTCATTGGGACATCAGGAGGCTCCTCCAATACTCATCTGAATATTCTTTTCTGTAATGTTACAAATCTCTGTGCACTACATTAAATAATTTCTCTCCCTCCTTCGTATTTAAACACCTTTCAATTAGTTGTAGACAGTTAAACTCCTCTCACCCTTTATGTTGCCTATTAGCCAAAGTTAAGCTGCCCAGGCCTGACATAAAGCAGTGTAGCCTGAGTGACTTCAGTGAAGCTACATTAATTTAGACCTAGCTTAGTATGTTTAGTATTTTTAATCTATCTCATGCTGCAGAAGTCATTCATTCCACTCCTTCCATGTTACTGCTCCTCTGATCATTTTCTTTGTTTGTCTCTCATCTCCCTTCAGTTTCATAGTCACTCCCTGATAATTCAGCGGCCAGATCTGAATGCAGCATTCCAGAAATGACTGCACCAAGACCATATATTTCTGCACATATAATGCAAAGCTGATACCTAATTTTGTCCACTAACAGATGAAGGCCTCCGTCAATACCTTGATTTCCAATATTTTCTCCTTCAAACTGGCTCTAAGCTTTTGAGATTATTACTTTTTTGTCTGATGTGTTACATTTTCCCAAATGAATTTAATTTTGCTATTTTTTTGTTTCCATCTCTAACGTATTTTTCTCAGTTTGCATTTTGGCCTATCCTGCTGCATTTTAGCTTCTTGTTGCATCATAGGATCTCAGGTCTATTCATCTGCTCTTTGTGAACTAATAAAACATGAACTCAAACCTGCCTGCAGGTTATAAGAAAACATCACAGCCCATTCCACTGAGAGGATTAGAACTATGGGTCATCTGTTTCTGAAATACAAATGCCAAGGACATAATATATTTTCCCATCTGCTAATTCACAGAGGAATGGTGAGATTTGCCTCTGGAATATTTAGAAGTATTCAGTGAAATCTATCAGGACAGATTGTGGTAAATCTGAGTTGTTATCACAACTACTTATTGCTGTAGCACTTACTAGCCTTTGCTATAGACCAGGACCCCCTTGTGCTCAGCATTGTGCAAGCAGAGAACAGAAAGACTGTCCTTGCCCCAGTTTACAATCTGTTTAAAAAATCTTTAAAGTATTGCAGAACGTTTGGATCATTTAGCACTACTACATGAATCTGTATAACGATAATTTCTGAAGGTATCTGAGCAGTAGATGTGCTACATGATGCCTTGCCTGCCATTTGGACTGAACAGTCAAGGTCAAGGTGCCATCAAGCCTGGTGACCCATTAGATTTCTGTGGGTAAGGCACATCGAATTCTGTAGCCAACAGCATACAAGAGAGTGATGTGGCCACCATCACATCCAGCTACCCTTGTCTCATCATCCTACACAATAAGATACATGCTCACAACTCAGTTAGCTGGGAGAGGCTCTTGGCTCATGTTAAGAGCAGGGCTCAAATTTGAATCTCTGAAACTATAGTGATATGGCGTGACTGCTTTGCCCCCACACCTGTGTTGGACTCTTATATATCTTTTGAATCATATGTACAACATGGTTCTGCCCCTGGTAACTTCAGTTGTGGAACAGGCCGGAAAAAATGTCCTTTGGCTTTTATAGCTCTTGGGTCTTGACTTCCTTTCTTCCACAAACAGATGTTAGGGTTTTTGTTGCAAGGGGTCACATCCTTTCTGTATTTTGTTTTTAAGTACAAGTACAGTGCTTTTAAGTACACTGTGTTAGGCATGGCATTTTTAGAGGATGAAGAAGCAAAATTATTCTCTGAATCTGTTGAAGAAATACTCTCATTAATGTCCTGTGGGTTAAGGTACCAAAGGCACTCATGCTATGAACAAAGGTGTCATTTTTCACAGTATTCAGTTCTGATGCTGGGGACAGATAAAAGAAATGAGTGACATCTATCACCATGGTGTCAAAGGCAGCTTACTTTCTCCAAGGGAAAAAACAAACAAACATGGCTGAGGTCCTGTAAGCAGTGCATCTGAATCTATTCACCAATGAATAAGATTCAGACAGAACCAACAGAGCTGAACTAGTGTTTAGCAACAGTTCAGTGGATAGGGCAGTCCTTAAGGGCTGCAAATGTCAACATAGCTAAGGAATGTGAGAGTGTGCGCGCGGAGAAGTGAACTTCATTTATTTCCCACTACTCTCACAACAGTAACATAAGAGGCAGTAACTTCGTGTTCCTGATTTCTGGAGAGTGGATTGTGCCTTACTTCCTGCCTTTCCACATGGATGATATAGGGCCACATTTGAAAGATACCTGCAGAGATGGATACATACACAATGGGGCCAGGGCATGATACTGAGCAGTGGGGTGTTAAGGAGACATAGGAATCAAACTATGTTTGCTCCCAACTTGTCATCCACACTCATGCTGCCCCAGAGATGGCATTAGTATAAAGAGCCCTAGGTGAATGCTTGCCATGACTTTTTATATTATCATTAAGTGAAAATCTGGGACTGAATTTAAAAAGAAAAATCAGAGATGTACGTGGTTTTCACAAAACCAGTGGGAAGGAGACTTCCTTCTTTCCCACTTCCTGGTGCATGACTATCTCTTTTATTCCTGCAAGGAACAACCTTGGGACTCAATGGCAGGTGCCGGAAGCTGTTCTTTGCTAACTGGGCAGTTCTCCTCTCTTCATCAGGAGCTCTTCCCTTAACAACCTCATTTAAACAAGAAGGAACCATGACAGGTCCCATAATTAGATGAGGTTATTTAAGTTCCCAATATACAAGACATCATGGAGTACAGATGAGGTCTCCCAAGGCATAAAGTAATAGTTCAGCTGTAACAGGCTGCACATTTTCAAGGGGTTTGTAGCAGCCTGCATTCTTTGAAGTGACTGACTGTATTCTTGCTAGAAGGACTGGGCCAGCTGCAGGGGATAATTAGCCGGCCCTTAGGAAGTTAAGAGGCTTCCAGGGAAAAGACCCAGGGTCAGTCAGGGAGAGACAGAGCGGTGAGATGGAATCTGGAGACCTGAAAGCAAGAGCAAGGTGTCAAGAGAGAGTGATCCAGCAGATCAGCTCACAGAAGAGCCTGGAGATCGCACCAGGAGTGCCTCTCTCAAAGGGGACTGTGAGTGCAGCCGAGAGACTGTAAGTGAGTCCTTCCTGTGGCTGAAGATACCAGAGGGACAAGGGAGAGATAGGGCAAGCGGCAGCAAAACCATGCCTGAGGATTCTCTTCAGGTCTGAGAGAAGATCCTGTGTGGTATAAGTGTTTTGGTCTATGGATTGAGTTGTTTATGTGGACACCTGTTGGGAGGGAGTTTGCTCAGGGGGAATAAAGGCACTGAGAGACTGTAAATGAACCTGAAAAACAAACACGGTTCTATGAAGCAGCAAGTTCTTTGGGAAATGTCAATCTATCTTCTGAAAATACAACAGGCTGAACACAGCTAACATCTTTAGGCAGTGGTCATCGACTGCTCAATCACGATTGACCAGTCAATGACAGAGCCTCTTGGAGTTGATCTGAGGCTGTGGGG
>NW_005842684.1:781737-784252 GCF_000455745.1 Alligator sinensis | reverse complement strand
CCCCCCCGCCCCCCCCCCCCCCCCCCCACCCAGCAGGTGAGCTTTTGGGGGAGTGAAGGGGCAGGGGCCACATCGAGGCCCCTGCAGTTAGGGACAGAGTGCAGCAGTGGCAGGAGCAGGGGTTAGGTAAGTGGGGCCCTGGCTGAATGGGTGATGGGAGAATCAAACCTGGGACGCTTATCCAGGGGTGGGGGGGGAGGGGCTCCTGCTGCTGTGCGCACCCTGGCAAAGGCCACGGGGAGCACATGCCCCCCAATCTATGTGCAGCAGAAGCAGCTGCCACTGCAGGCTGGGCTTTGCACCCCAAGCCCTGCTGCAGCTGGCCTGGGAGTGGCCTAATACCACATAGGTCCACTGCCAGGTGGGCAGTGAGCAAAGCTCAGCCCAGTGGTGGGACACACATGGCATCAAGCTGCTCCTGAGCCAGCTGCAGCGGGGCTCAAGGCACAAATCCCAGCCTGCAACAGCAGCTGCCTCCACCATGCACAGATCGGGAGGAACATGCCCCCTCCCAAACACAGGGCAGTGTGGGTAGTTGCAGCAGGTGTAAGGGAGGGAGTGGGCCTGGGGCAGGGGTGTGGGATGGAGCTGTAAGCAGCTTATCTGGTGGGCCCGGGGTGGGGCGGTGCACATACCCCAGGATGGCATAGGAGGGAGCGTGCACCCAGATCTGCATGCCGGCTGGGCCAGCTGCTGCTGCGGGCTGGGGCTGGGACTGCACTGGGTTCTTCCCGGCAGTGGCATTGAGCTGTGCTGTGCTTGGGCTGGGTGATGCCAGTGTTGGGAGTGGGACTACAAGGGTTGGGGGAGGGCTAACTGGGAACTGCCAATTAATAGAGGTTCAGGTTCTGCAAAGGATCTTTGATAAGGTCCTTCATAGACACTATGTCAGCAGAGTCCACCATGGTCCTACTCACTCCAACACCACAATTCGCTGTCTAGAAGATAACTAATTTTTGAAGAGTCAGGGGCCAGGCAACACTGCAACTGGAGAAGAAATATCCTCTGGTCATTGACAGATGCAATCCAGGCCCTTTAAGCAGCATATAGGGCTGTATCTAGTACTGAGACTTGGCCATTTCCCTCCCAAGTCTAAAGTCCTGGGGCATGTTTACCCAAAGATTTAGGAATGACTTTGAAGTCACCCTAAACCAGCCCAAGCCACATGATTTTCCTTCTTCCCACCTATATCTTACCTGGTGTGGACACCATCCACACTGAGTTCCTAATTTCTTAAGCATGGTATGAAAATAAATTGCAGGTTCCTTTGTGGAGGTCTTCTAGGAACCAGTCTGTAATCAACCCTGCCTCTCCTTCTGTGCACAGCTCTAATTATGTGCAGTAGAGACAGGAAATGGAGTGCACAAAGGTTGGATGCCAAGTACAAAGAATTGTGGGAGTGTCACTGACAAATTTCTTTTTCTTGAGCTTGGACAAGCTCTGTCACAACTCTGTCACAACTCTGTCACACTTCAGGGAAGCACCAGCTGGAAGGTGAACAGGAAGCCATGTTGATCTCAGAACATGAGCTTCCAGTGTCAAGCTAGACTGCTTCCAGGGGATTGAGTTCAGGGGTTTATAATGCAGATGATCAGGAGATGTGGGTCTAAGGTCAGCCTTAACAACTATTAGTCTAGATCTGGCCTTGTGTCTCTTCCTAAACTGGCCTTTAAGAATGCTTTTTTTTTTTTTCCCCTGCAGTGCCCATTCTTGCAAGACTGTAATCAATCTGTAGACCTGATGGGCAAAATGGCTCCTCTTTTCTTTTAAGTGTAGATTTTTTTTATGTCTTGACAGCTTCCATATTTCACTAAAAGTGCTTCCTCACATTGATTGTTTATGAAAAGGTGGGCAAGGAAAGACTCTAATAAGTGCTTCTGCAGATAGAAAATGATTCTCTTGCAGCAATGCACAGTCAACTGGAGAGCTGCACAAATAGAAATGCCACTCCAATTACCTAGCACAGCTCTTTCTTTTTATTTTAACTACTGAGTCTATTCAAAGAGTGACAAGTGATATCATTGACATCAGTCATCAGTCTCTTAGCTGGACAGTCAACTATTTCTCCATCCAGCCGGAGTCAAAGATACAAGTACCCCACAAGAAGGCTATCCCTACCTGGTAATAATGCACTCAATAGAATTTGATGTGTGTAAGGACTGTTTTTTTTTTCATTTGAATTAACAGTTTAATCTCCCAAACCAACTAGCAAAGTGACTCTGGTCTGCACTGGCTCTGTAATAGTCACAAAGGAAGAAAACCAGAATGGTGAAAAAGGGGTGAAAGGGAAAAAGAAAAGATATCAAGAGACATTACAATGTAATTAAAGGGTCTTTAGTCTGAGATTCTGTTGTTTTTGCTGTTCAGAACTCCTCTGGAGACCAGATGAGACATTGTAAGCACAGACAGGGAACTCCCCACTGTAACTCGCAGAGCTTTTCAAGAAGCACTCTGAGTTACAGTGATTCCAGGGACCCAACAGGAATTTACTGTTGGGGGATTCTGCTTAAATTTG
>NW_005842684.1:761040-781727 GCF_000455745.1 Alligator sinensis | reverse complement strand
CAGCCCCTCTTCCCTAGCCCCACCCCTCCCCACTCCCAGCCCTGGCTCTGTCTTCAGAATGGGAGGGGGAAGGGAACAGAGGAAGTTCAGTTTGGGGGCGGGGGGGTTCAGCCAATGCTGGACAGTCGGGTGGGTGGGTTGGAGCCCCTCCAAGGTGCGGGGGGACTCCAATCCACACGCCTCACCCTCCAGCACCACTTGAAAAAACCCCAGACCAAACTTCCTCTGTTCTCTTCCCCAACCTTTCCAGTCTGAAGACAGTGCCAGGAGCAGGCTTGAGCTGAGTTGGCCCAGCTCTGCTCTGGACATACACAGACAGGTGTTAATGAAGGCCCTCTGTTTTGGAGTGTCTTCACCTGAGGGTTCAGATTGTCACTGGATCAGCCCCTTTTAAAACACTTCTGTTTGGTCAAAGCTGTAGAGCACTTCCAGGGGCCAAATCAGGCAAATATTGTCACTTCTGCCTATGCCCTGTTTTTCTGTAGAGGTTATCTCAAAAGACTTCCTGGGAACAAGAGTTCAATTATGTGAGTAGTCACTTTGAAGCACTCCTACATGCTCACTGGTAAGAGCAAGGTTTTCCAAGCATTCTCCATGTGCTACAGTGATACAACTAATACATGGTGCTAAGTGTTATAGGCTGTGTCTACACAAAATGCTACTGCACAGTACCAACAAGTTACTATGCTATAGCTTGTTGCTACTGGGCAGTAGTGTTGGGGAGCACTCACCATGATGCAACGCTACTGCACAGTAGTAACAAGCTACTGTGCAGTAGCACTGGGACCACTAACGGTGATGTAATGCTACTGCTCAATAGTAATGAGCTACTGTGCAGTAGTGTCAAAAACAAACTGTGCAGGGATGTTAGTGTGCAGTAATGCCGATTACTGCTCAGTCATTTAGTACTTGGTTATGCAAGTACTAAATAACTGTACAGTAACAACTGCTCAGTTCACCACTCATGTAGACATGGGCATAGTTAAGTAGGAGGAATGAAAGGTGACAGAAAAAGATATTCCTTGCCTTTGATGTTAGACCAATTTTGCCTTAGGGCTTCATATAATTGGGATGGAGCCATTTCAAACCAACAAAGGATCTAACAAAGCATTAGAGGTGGTTTCCTGCAGTATCTGTTTTAATTAAGCTGTGCTGAGCTAACAGTATTTGGAGCCTCTTATACCTTTGTTTGCCTAGTATGAATCATCTTTATCATTTCTTTCTTCATTCTTTTGCTGATGAAGAAGATAGTAAAAAGAATTCAGCCAGATTGATTAACTAATCTCTCCCCTTGCTGCCCTTGGTAAATTTAAAGAGAACTGGGAGGTTATAAGCATCTTTATCACTTAGGCATTCTTCCAGTACATATTATTGTATTCTCAAATAATGCATCCCCTGTCCTGTCCTGTCCTGCTAGGGTACTTGCAGCTTGCATATTGAGTTGGGCCTCACATATGTGTCAGTTGGGGACAAACAGTTATGCTCAAGAACCCATGGTTTAGGGTACTCCCTTGGATAGTAGGAGATGTGTTTTAACATCCCTTTTCCTGAAATAGAGCAAGAACTTGGAACTTGGATATGGCTTTTCACATGACCCAGGTGCCAGGCTATTGGGTATTCTTTTATGACTTTCCTTTGCCGAAGCCAAAGCTCTTCCACTCTGTGTTTGTTGAAGCAGGGACCGGATTTCTGCATCCCAGACAGGTGGCCTAATCACTGCAGTAATAATAAGGATGTTTCTCCTTGTTTTTTCTTTATTCAACCTGCATTAGAGCATTAGAGGGGAGAAGACCTAGCCTGGGAGCTAGGTCTTTCAGAGCTTCTATCCATTTAGGGTCTCCAGTATCTTCCTAGATATAGGCAACATCAGAACTTAAACAACCTTCAGCATATCCACTAGCAGAAACACAGGGATTTGCATGCCAGTGGCTGGAAAAAATCAGCTAGTTGGTGATTTTGAGCTTAGTGGCACTTAAATAATATTTAAATGTCATATCCCATTTCATATACCTGTTGTGGATTTTAGGGTTTTTTTCCCTCTGGGTTGTCAGCTCAACTCTTTAACTGCATGGATCTGAGATCAGTTTTTTGGAAGACTTGGTGATTATTCAGGTCTTGTACGCTGAATATGGGTGGGATTTTAGATTAGGCCTGCCATTTTGGCCTGTTTTAAACTAGAGATGTAAATATCAATTAAATAAATATTTGTTTAACCTGTTATAATTTAACAGTTTAACAATTAAAAATTAAAATTAAAAAACAGTTTAACAGTTTAACAATTAATCATTTAACAGGTTAAATGATTAATTGGTCTGGTGCAGGGATGGGGATCGGGGCAGCAGCACTGGGCTCCAACCCATGGCTTCCCAGAGCCAGCTGCAATAGTGCAGGAGGGAGAGGGGAGGGAAGAGGCAAACAGTACTGGTTATCACTGATTACATGATTAATCATTTAATCCGTTACATTCCTATTTTAACCCCCCTGAATATCTGCACAGATGGGCGTTTTTAGATTGACCTAACCCTAGTTAGGTTGATCTAAATGTAGCAGCTGCACATGCCCTAAATGTTTATTATGTACACTACGTAAGAGACACAAGAAAGCTCCATGAATTAGCGAATGGGGGCCCAAAGAATGATAACCAATCCTCCTAAAGTGTGCCAGTTTTTGATTTCCAAAAGCAGGTAATATGTACTGGAAGCATGCCTAAGGGATAGATGGGGAAAGACCTAGCTTGAGCACTAGTTCCCTGGGGCTTCTATCCATTTAGGGTCTCTGGTACCTTGCTGAATAAAGGCAACATCAGAACTTAAACAGCCTTCAGCATGTCAACTAGCAGAAATGTAGGGATTTGCCTGCCAGCGGTTGCAAAACTGAGCTAGTTGGTAGTTTTGAGCTTAGTGGCATTTAAATAGCAGACTTGGGTGCCTAAGTATTTTTGAAGCTCTGGGCCTAAATTATACAGACCTATTGTTTCACCTGAGAAAGATGTTGATGGAAAATTACTGTGTACAGATTGGGCAGAACATTAAGTTTTTTACCTATACTCCAATTTACCTAGGCACATAGACATAGGGAGATTTCTCATCTAGTATAACACCAATTACCAAAGAAGGCCACATGAAAAATGCTAGCCAGAGGGAAAATTGACCAAGGATCTGATGGGAGATAATGTTAATTTTAACATACAAAACACCCCTACCCTTTCCCCCACCCCCCAATTTTTTTATTATTACTTTTTAAGCTTTAATTTTTACTACAAAACTATAAAACTAGCTTTTCTGTGGGGCACTGCAGAACACACAAAAATGGAAAAGAACTCTAAAGACAAATAGAGAACTGTGTTTCTGCAAAGGTGGAAGGTGAAATTATACAAATATCAGAAACTAATTAAACTGAGTGTTTGATATTTAGTTATCTCAGATCCTGGGAGAAATTTTAATTCAATGTGACAGAAATCAATTACATTTTCATATTGATTGACAGAGGCAGATTTTGTTTCCACTCTCTCCTCAAAGGTAAACATAAGCTGGCTTTTATTTTTGAAACTGCTTCCAACCTTTTCTACCTACATTATTTCAGCATTGCATTGGTGAATAAACGTTGCGACTGGAGGTAACATGTTATAGTAGGAACAGAAATTTTTGTTAGATTATTATTTCATCCAGGCATATTTTTCAGAACGAGCAAATACTTCTTCTTTAGCATATAAGTAAGTTTTTAGTTTTGGAAGATATGTTCTGTTTTCTCAAACGTAGTGTGTGAGTAGACCGGTGGCACGGTACAGGAAATGTTGCTCTTTGCCCTAATTTAATCGGTAGGCTCAGTTCTTAGGGCAAAACTATTGGGATCTGAGCATCAGTGTTTTGGGTAAGATTCCTAAGAGAAAAGTTTATGTGCATGCTATTTGTAACCACCTATAATCTAGGACTAATGTACGCACGCAAGTAAAACAAGATATGCTAAGAATATAGTCGGGAGCCCCATTATTAATATCTCCTCCAACAGGAAGCCAAAGTGAAAGGAGCAAGCCTCTGCTATTCCTTGATGGATGTGCTGTAATATAAGGATATGAACAGACTTTCACCACACCCAGTCTATGTTCATGTGGCTTAGTTTAAGCTGTGTGGTTGTAGACTGGGAGCAGCATGTGAAAAAGTTTGACAGTGCTGAGAGGTGTACCAGGAACCCAGTGTAAGTAACTCAGGGTGGGAAAAGGGTGGGCAGGATCAGGAGGGCTAGTAGGTCCATGAGGGGTGGGGTTGGCTAGTCTGAGGAGGAGTTTGGTGGGATCAGTGCAGGCTGGTATTTCTGATGGGGACTTGTCTGTCTAGGAGTGTAGGGGTCAGAGTGCTAATAATAGTTTGGTCAGGGTCAGAGGGGTAGGAAGAGCACAGCCAGGGGGCTGGGGCAAGTGGCTGGGCTTTTCAGTCCTGGGGCTGCATTCTGAATATTTGCAAATATTAAATAGATCAGGGTAACCAACTCTCAGATGAACTAAATTAGATTAGGCCTGCCATTTTTGGCCTGTTTTAAACTAGGGATGGAAATACCAATTAAATAAATATTTGTTTAACCTACTGTAATTACAACAGGTTAAATGATTAATCAGTCAGGCACGGGGATGAGGATTGGGGTGGTAGCAGTAGGCTCCAGCCCGTGGCTCTGTGAAGTCAGGGTGGGGGGTGCTGAGCCCTAAGATGGCACCTGACCTACCCCACTCTGCCACGGAGGAGAGGCTGTACCGACCCACTCCAAACCCTGCAGGGAGCTGGGGCCAACACATCCCCACCAGGCAGGCAGCACAGCCCAGGAAGCCCTGGGGAGGAGGGATGGGACTCAGCAGCCAGTGAGGGGCTGAAGCCACCAGCACATGCTTCCCAGAGCCAGCTGCAGCAGTGCAGGAGGGAGAGGGGAGGGGAGAGGCAAGTAGAACAGGTTATCACTGATTAAATTATTAATCATTTAACTCTTCACATCCCTATTTTAAATTCCTTGAATGTCTGCACAGGTGGGCATTTAGATTGAACTAACCTTAATTAGATTGATTTAAATTTAACTTTGCACAGAGCCTAAATGTATACTATTTACACCAGATAAGAAACAGAAGAAAGCTCCATGAATTAGAGAATGGGGACCCAGAGAATGATAAGCAATCCTCCTGAAGTCTGCCAGTTTTCAGGTGTCATATCCCTTTTCATGTATTTTTGTGAACTTCAGGGGGGTTTTTACCTCTGGGTCATCAGTTCAAATCTTTAACTGTAAGGATCTGAGATCAGTTTTTTTAGAGAACCTAATGATTATTCAAGTCTTGTATTCTGAGTATGGGTGGGATTTTCAAAAGCAGCTAATAGACTTTGACAGACTCCTGACCTCAAAAGTCCTTGCTCCCAAACCCATTTGGGGGGGGGGGGGGGGGTTGAAATGCCCCTCCTATTGGGTTTCTTGAAATGCATTCACCCAGAACTGAGATCTATCTAGCAGATTAGCAAACAATTACCACCAATAAACACCAGCATTTCACCATCTAAACCACAGAGGGCTAAATTGATCAGAACCTACAATTGCTTTGCATAGCTCTAGTAATATAAAAAGCTGTAAAATTCATCTTAAGCCTAGTTGTATGGCTGTTTTGTGTCCCCAAATCACTACATAACCATAGTATACCAGTAGCCATGGACCAAAAAATTCTAGAACACCCTATACTTTCTGCATTTGATTCTTTCCTTTTTTAATTATTACAGTATTTTTTGCAAAGACTAATAAAGCACAAGCATTTTTATTGATGCCTAAATATGTGCAATTAACTTGTCTAATTTGCATCTTCATGTTTTTGCAATCTCTAAATATTTAACACAGTGCAGCACAGCAGTGCTAAATAAGTTAATTTTAGCTCAGATGTGCACCATCTTTCAGGTTGTTTTGCAAGAGCATCTCTCTCTTTTTTGTTCCATTTGCCTTATTAGCTCTTCAGGCAAGCTGAAATTCTGAAGGATGTCCTGCATACATGTCCAGGTCCTTGAATCTAGGCAACCCTTGGGTCCTTTAATCCAGAACCCTGCTACTGTGGGCAACTATTTCATATCACCCCTTTCAAAACTGAGATCCCTTCTCTGACAGTTTAGTCTTTATTTTCAGGTGCTATTCCACTGAATGTGAATTGCATAGCAAATGGAGCAAGAGGTAGGGAAGCAAGCAGTCCAAGCAACCAAAGACCTCCAATCTCATTAGATACAGAAGGGAAGAATGCAGTTGCCTATGGGTGAGAATACTGCTGGTTGGAAAGGAGGAGATCAAGTGGGTGTACCCCACATCTTGGGTATGGCATGAGGACATGTCCTAAGTAAATGGGGGAATATTGGCAGTCTGTGGTATTTTGGGTGCTAATAACTTGGGAACAAAACACTATTCTACATCAGAGGGAAATATCAGCCTCACTGTAGAAAACATGATGGGATCTAATGGAAAAAATCTACCATATTCCTTTCATGGAGTTGCCAATAGATCATTTTCTCAGGAATATTTTCTTTCTATTGTAGCAGGGTAAGGCCCAGATGGGGACTGGAGTAGAAGCCAGGAACAGCTTCATTGAAACATGAACTCAAAGGCTCTTTAGGATTCTTTAGGAGTTCAATTTATATTTAAAAAAATGGGACAGAGATACATTTTCTTTTTATCCCTTATATAGCCTGCAGGATCCCACACCCCAACTGTATCTTTTCTTGGTGGATTCTTGTTCATAACTGTAATGGACATGGTATGTGACATGTCTTTTACACTCACAGGCTTATCAAGGTAAAGCTGACAAGGCACTTTTCTCTCTGCCTTTTACTCTGAGCAACATTAACCTGCAGCAAGGCTAAGACCTCAGACTCTAGGTCTCTCCCGATAGATTTATTTTGCTTCCCATGAGTCTAGAGATCTCTCACATTAGACAGATAAGTGCCTGTCATGAAGTGTCAGGGATGAAAATCCTGTCCAAGCAGCTGTGACTGGAGGGATGAGGTGAGGGAAATAGTTCATGAAACTACCATGTAGGTAAGAAAGGAAATAGAGGCTCAGTAATGATTTCTTCTGATGTTTTCTTTCCTGGAAAATATTACTAGAAAAGATTTGCCTGGTGTTGGATGAGCCAAAGGCTCAGGCCTCATTAAAATAACTGAAAAATATTAACTGCTAAGGACTCCCCAAAAGAATAAAAAATAACCCAAGAAAACTAAGCAAACAGAACACAAGGCCGTGTGCTTAGCCAAAAACAAGGCTTGCTAGAAAGTAAGATAGTACTGAAATGTTTGTTTCAAAATGAAAACCATGGGTGTCATTCTGTTCCCTTCCTGGTCACCTAGGCATCTAGATTTGGTAATTTATATGGCTCTTATGGTCATCTAAGTGCCAGAAATGCCACCTGCAAAAAGGTTAACCACCTATTCCTGGATGTGTACTGCTATGCACATAAGTGACTGCACTCCTACAAAGGTGTGCAGCCTGAGTATGTGCAGTAGTAACTGGGGCCCATACGCATGCCCATGATGGCTACATAATGGACATAGATGCCCAGAAATGACTACTGGACTTCGAGTTGGATAAAGGGTGGGTGGTAAATAGAGGAATATTTTCCCCCCGCATAGCTCAGTGGGTAGCAACTAGAAGGGTATCTATTTTCCCATAGCTCAATATCTAGGATGCTCATGTGGGAAAACTGCGGGTCATGGGTTCTAGGTCCCCCCTTTACCAGAAGGGGTTTGAACCAGGACCTCTCAGATTGTAGTCTAGTGCTCTCCAAACAGGTCAGCTACTATTTATCCTCTTCTCCATCATCCCCTTTCAAGCTAAAGCGGGAATAAAATTTCTTGAAAAAATGGATGGTGGGGCGGGGAGTGCAGGGCAGAAGCTTCTGCCCCAAAGGGAGCAAGGGCCCCAGAGAGAACTCAGGCCCCCCTCCCTTTGAAGCTTACTGAGCTACACACCCTATGACTTGCTCCCTTTCTCCTTGTCCCACATCTTTTACAGACCTCCTTTCCTATGACTGCATAGGGGGTCAGCTTCAAAAGAAGCCCTGGAGAAGGACATGAATAATGACTGACCTGTGGTTGTACATAGTCATCCACATGCCTAGGAACAGAATGCCAGCCTGCGTGTAAGTGGCATTTTTGGCACTCACATGATCTCATGGATCCATGGTACCCCAGCTTTTTGCCCCATTGACTGGATGGACAATGCCAGGTCCCTCTGTGGGACAGATCTGGCTGTTGAGTCTGATCCACCATAGTGGGTGGGCTCATCGGGGGGCTGATCCAATGCATGGGGTAGGAGTGGTAGGAGCCTGAGCCAGCCCTGTGGTGAGGGGAGGAAATCCAATGCCTGGCAGTGGCCCAGCCAGTCCTGACTGGGTCATGCAGCAACAGCTTGGTACTGATCCAGCCCCATGGCAATCTAGCTGTGCAGAGCTTGGAAATTTGGCAGAGGGAAGTGGTAGCAGTGTTAATTTCCATTGCTCTCCTGCCAACAAATTTCCTGACTTGTGGGGAGCCCCGTGGGCTGGATGACATAGCTCTATGGGATAGCTATGGCCCGCAGGCCAGGGGTTCAGCACTCCTGATGTAAATAATTGCACCAGGAAATTTGAAATGAAAGAAGAGAATGTGATCATTTGTGTTTTAAATAAAACCAGATAACACCAGGATGTGATTACGTCAAATAGAGGTACATACATAATCAACATTTAATTGTGCAAGCGTGGTTTCAATGTGATTGAGGGATGATGTGAATAATGAGAAGATGAGAGATGTAAATGCTTAATTTGGGTAAAAAATGTTGGAATTATTCTCTGCTTGATTCTCCTCAAACAGCTGATCCAACTGCTGGCAGACAGTGAATAAAGGCAATTCCAGTGATACACTCCTAACTCCTACTTCATATGTTCCTACTTACAGACAAGAGGTTGTGCAGACTGCAACACCTGGGTGCTATAGGAAGGTCAGACTCCATAGGCTAAGTTCATTGGAGAGGACTCTAGTGATAGGGAAGGATGCATGTACTCAGTTATCTTAATCTATTAAAAAGTGATGCCCCAAGTTTCACCATTCCCAAGAGCTGATAACAGTTAGCTTTCTGGGTGAGCAAAGATCTCCTCTGACATCCTTTTGAATAGCAATGGGGCATCACTGCAATCTATTGCTCCCCATGCATCTATTAAGCCCACAGCACCCTGCAGGAACCGATGGAGTCAGAGGGGAGAAGGAGAAGTGAGGCCACATCCTGACTGCCCTTTTGCACTCACCAGCTGAATTAACTTATAGTGCAAAGAGGAGCATTTTGCCCTTCATGGAAGGGGTGGTAGAAGATGTGCTCAAGCTGGTGTTAGGGAGAGGGGGAGAACACTTCTCAGTAGGCAAGTACTTTTATGAGGATGACTCCTGAATCATGAACCTCATTGTAGAGGAGACGGGGCTGTTCCGGCTCTAAACAGAATGCACTTTGTTGTGCACATGTACATGCACATGTATGCAAGACACTGCCAGAAGGAAGCGAGGAGGGGCTGAATGAATCCAGGAATCTCCACCCCCTGACAGGGATCAGAGTCCATCTCATGGAGTAATTTGCATACAGATTCTTGTCTCCAGTAAGCTGACTTTCCATTGGACATCTGACGTAATGCTGACAGACATCCCTTGGTCCATTCACTAGTTTACACAGTCATTTGATAAGCCTGCTTTGAACAAGCAAACCCTCCAATTTGTCACATAAGTAAAGACTTTCAAAAAGCCCAAGGCAGAATCAATCTAAGTTATGCTGTTTTCTGTAAGCAGCATAGTTTAAATCAGTAGCGAATATAACACACATTTGCCCTTTGGTGGGAGGGGGCAAATCTTAGACCAGGTTCCCTCATTTTTAAACCAGTCCATCTGTGCCTAACTCCTGTTCTGTTACAGGTATAGACTGATTTCTGATCACTTTTATGGGTAAAAATGTAATGTCTATACCTGACCCTTATGCTCTGTTTCATGGCTCAATCAAAATAATGAAACAATGCCTCCCACTGCCATCAGATCTGCTTGTGGTTCTGATAGGCAGCAATAAACACTTCAACTTTGACATCATCTGCCTGATCACAAGTTCACTAGAAAGGTCAGACCTGCATTTCTAAGGCAGGTTCTGTGCTTCAAACACTGTCCAGAGTCTATCAAATAGGATTGTGAATGAGAATGCAAGAGAAACCTTAAATGTAAAAGTGAAAAACCCACCCCTCTTAAAATGTGCAGTGAGAACATACTTGACCAGCCTTAAATATTGCTGAACCTTAAAAATGCCTAATAATGCATCACAGTTCTTGGTTCACAGAGTTAATGTGGGCCTGGAAGCAGCTGGCAGCATCACACACAAATAGTCCAACAGCAAGAGGATATCAACAAGCTACAAGGACTGGTTACAGTAACAAAGCAGTGGTGAGCAGAGAGGATTAAACAGTGGCAGGCAAGAGGAAGAGCAGCTGGGAAGGTCTGCACTGAATTAGAAGTTAGAAGGCCCCTGGTGCTGGTTTAGGGCATCTCTTGTACAGATAAAACAGATAAGCTGCTCTCAACCAGCAGGACATGGATACAGGAGTTGAAGTTGGAAATCTGCCGAGTTGGATTTGTAGCAAGGAGAGTGTGATGTGTGCTCTGGGCTGTCAAGTGAAGTAACAGAGGATGTCTTTGAAGAGTTTTTGCATATACTGAAATGTTTCACAAGTCAATCAGCTGCCAGCAGAGTGAGGGCTGTGGAATAAAGTATTTTATAGTTCCTTTAGAGGTAAAGGATCCCCAATGTGGTTTAGGCCTTCTTTAGACAAGAGCCACCTTGTTTACCTCTGTAATGCATCTGCTTTAGCCTGGGGTTTGATGTTTGTTTAATGAGACAAGGGAATACAACTGAGGATTTCAATACATGCAACACACCCAGCTGACCTTCCCAAACAGAAGTGAGTTGGGTAAAATATTGTTCCTTCTAGCACTGGCATGCATTTGTAAATAGTGTGTTACTATCCCCACTGACCCTCACTAACTAGCTACATCTCTGGCCTACGAGGTGGCACCTTCATTATACACCAGAGGTACAGCTTATTGTATTGAGAGAAGAACCAGCCAATGTTGCCCCATTTGTAATTAGGACTTGGTGTAAGGAGGTCCAGATTTTCCCCCTTTTTGCTACTTTGTTTTTCCCCAGTAGGTGCTGAGGAATGCACAATGGCCATGTCTACACATGACTTGTCAGTGCAGAGGCAGAAAAGGATCTTGGAATCATTACTGATGCCAAAATGAACATGGGCCGACAGTGTGGGGACGCAGTCAGGAAGGCCAACCGCGCCTTGTCATGCATCCACATATGCACCTCAAGCAGGTCCAAGGAGGTGATCCTCCCCCTCTACGCGGCACTGGTCAGGCGGCAGTTGGAGTACTGCGTCCAGTTCTGGGTGCCGCACATCAGGAGGGATGTGGACAGCATTGAGAGGGTCCAGAGTAGGGCCACCCACATGATCAGGGGCAGGCCCTACGAGGAGAGGCTAAGGGACCTGAACCTGTTCAGCCTGTACAAGAGAAGGCTGAGGGGAGCTGTTTACAAACTAGTCAGGGGGGACCAGCAGGCATTGGGGGAGTCTCTGTTCCCCCGAGCACTACTAGGAGGGACAGAAATAACAGTCACAAGCTGGCAGAGGATAGATTTAGACTAGACATCAGGAGGCGCTGCTTCACTCTCAGGGTGGCTAGGATCTGGAACCTACTTCCAAGAGAAGCAGTGCAGGCTCCTACCCTGGGGGTCTTTAAGAGGAGGCTGGATGAACACCTTGCTGGGGTCGTTTGACCCCAGTGCTCTTTCCTGCCATGGCAGGGGTTCGGACTTGATGATCTGTCAAGGTCCCTTCCAACCCTACAAACTATGAAACTATGACTACTGTGTAGTGGTTACTGCACATTTACAAGTTACCGCACAGTAGCACCAGCAGACATCTTTTTTTGTGATGCTACTGCACAGTTTCCTAATACTAGTACACAGTAGTATTGCATCTCAGTTTTTGCCACGCATCAGTACTATGTAGTAGTATCAGGCTACTGTACAGTCAGTGTCTTGTGTAGATGGGCCCAGTGAGAATGGAATAATGTTGCTATGAGAGAAAGACTGAAGACAACTGAGACATGACAGCTAATAAGCAACTATTACAAGGAGTGATGAGCCCAGCATTCAAAGGCAGTGTCGCCTTGTTTCCACCTCAATCACAGCCACATTTCATGAGAGCTCAGTATCTTCTGTAATGGGGAACAGCCAGTGGTGGATTTACAATGAAACAAACTGTGGGGTGCCATGGGGCCCCCAATGACAGGGGGCTCTGCTGTTGACACTGCCACCACTGGACAGCTGCCTGCATTTGGCTTATGGCCCTCCCTCCTGCCCAGCGGACTGTGGGCGTCTTCAGCCATTTGGGCCAGAAATTCCAGACACCCCCACTCCTTCGTGGCTGGTGTGCAGTGCTAATTCCCCCATGGACATGCCATGGTGCAGGAGGTGGGGCACTGCACTCTGCTTGGATCACAGGGCCCCACTAACTATAATTCCTCCACTGGGAACAGCTACCTCATGACCCAAAGCCAAAGAGCCAAGGGTAACTTCAGATGGCATGCTTATCAACAAGCACCACCTCACCAAGACAGCTCACAAGATTAGTAATCTTATGGGCTCACTTTGGGGAAGCTGATGTGCATACTCTGAGCAGATTTCCGCTGTCTTCCCTACAGTTGAAGAATAACTTGTTCCTGTGTAGTTAAACTTTTAGATGCCAATTCTTTCAGAGTGAGTATTGAGTCAATGGCAACAGGAATCAAGAACAGATGCTGAGAGACTACCAGTCCTCCCTAATATTCCATCTCCTAACATCAGAAGTCATGCTGCAACAAAGAACCTGTTAGGTGCCTACATCTTGAAAAAAAATGAATGAAGCATTTAGGGTTTAAGTTTCAAGGGAAGAAAGGGTCATAATGATACAGATAGAGGCTTACTGAGTTTTTGAGGCAATTTGATGGAAAGCAGGTATGGAGCTTGCTCGGATGCTTTTGAAAAAATCCACTAGGCACCTAAATATCTTTTCCAATTGGTCATTTAGGGAATGTAACAGGGAACCCTGCCTGGGCTCAAGGACCAGAGGGCTAAGAGGCAGTGAGGGTAGCCCAGTCTGGGGTCAATGACCCTGAAGGCCCCAGAGCGAGAGACAGTCAGGGGCCTAGAATGAAAAGTAAGGGCTGGGGCCCAGAAGCTGAAGTCTGGGAGAATGGACTTGGGCTGGGGTGGGGGTGGGACAGCTAGAGGAAAAGGGCAGAAGCCAGGAGGCAGAAGCCCCAATAAATGTTCAAGTTTGGTGGGGCTAAGTGCAGGGTTGGGGTCAAGGGTTCCCATCCTCTAAATATTGACAGACATCTTAGAGGCATGGGCATGACTATAGCAGTGGAGGAGACCACAAATAGTCCTTAAAGCAGCTGGTGCCCTGAGGCATTGATGGGGCCGAGTGGGGGAGAGGGGACTGGGGGTCAGCTGGTACAGGAGAAACCCACTGGCTCAAAGCAGACTAGGCCTCACTCAAGGACCCAAGGGAAGCCTTCCTTATAGAACAGAAAATAATTCCACCAAGGTGTGGGAGATTAGAGAAAAAGGGAGGGTATCCTGGGGAGCCAGAGTGAGACTGGAGCTGCAGAGTCACCACAGGGTACCATGGATGCCCCTTGGGTCTGGTCCTGCTATTCTCTTTTATAACAAATGGGTCATGAAGAGTTCATGCCCTAAATCACATTTGGACATGGGATTCTGGGTCCTAAACCACATAAACACTCTTAAAAATGTTAATGGAAATCATAGCGATGCAGATTTTTCAGTCCATTCATATTTGTTGTAAGCCCACACAGTGAAGAGTGGCTTGAACTCAAAATACTCATGATGCATAAACCCATAGGGCACGTCCAGATGAGCATGCACATGCCTGTTGTAATGTTTCAAAGCCCTTTGAGATGTTGCAAGAGGTGTGTGCAGGAACAAAAAAGCATTCCCCAAGCTGCAAATTTGCAGCATAGCAGCAAAATTAACCCCCTGGATATTCAGGGGTCCAAAAATACCCCAGGCAAAAAAAGTAGGGCAGGGCAGGGTCCCAGGCTGTTCCCTGAGGCAACTGTAGGCTCGGGTCTGTGGCTGGCCCTCTCCCCGGTGCTGAAGCACACTGCCTGTCCATGTGGAGAGGGCTGGAGGAGTGGGGAGGGGACCATGGGCTAGCATGCCTGGCCCCAACCCCCGCAGCTGGCCCACAGGGGCAGGTACCTCTAATGGCCATGCAGTCCCCATCCAGGTCTGGCAGAAGAAAATTGTGCCACTTGCGGAAAAAATAATCCTACCTGGCTCCTCCTGGATCTGCAGCCAGGGGCAGCTAGAGGCTGGAGCCAACACCTGTGCTGGAGGAAACAGTTGATCTGTAAATGAGGCAAAAGGATTGTATGTTTCCCTGTGGTAACACACAAAGCCAAAAAAATCCACACCCTTCAGCAAGAACAAACTTTATTTATGATTGTGAGGTCTTCAGATACTATTGATAAAAGACAATACTATATACCAAGATAAACGGAAAGCATATAAATCCATGAAGTAAACAGGGGAGACTAATAATACCAAAAGTATTTTAAAGATCAAGATATTTGGCCCAAGGCAGATGAAGAAATGGCGTAAATAGAAGCAACTACTGCAAAGCAACAAGAGGAATGATGGATGCAGAAGAAACCTTAACATCCCACCAGAGGATGTCTTCATTCACCACAAAATAGATGTCAGGGAGATGGAGGGGGCACAAGAAGGGGGAGTTGTTGTTTTGTTTGTTCTTAAATCCAAAATGCTTACATACCTCCCATCACAGAAATGTCCAAGCATTTTAAAAAGGTGAAAGTGTTTACCATAAGAACCACTCTGTGAAGTTGGGCAGTGCCATTATTCTCATTATACAAATGGGGAACTGAGGCACAGAGTGGTTAAGCAATAGGTCAGGGGACTGCAGCAATGCTGGGAGCTAAACACAACTCTTGTAAGTCCTAGGCTACTGCCCTAATCATTACCTCTCATTTTGTTTCCCTCATTTTTACAGGATGAGGCACAGAGTCAAGTGCCATTTAACACTAGCAAGCCTGACACTATGACATAGCTGCATCAACTCTGTTACTATTTTAAGCCAATTTTTTTTCTTCCCTTTCTGAAACCAAGCTTACCTTTGGAGATGAAAGTAGCCCAGGGTAACTGAGCTAGTTAATGAGAAGTGCTGTTCATAAACTGTCACCTATCATATAAGTGCTAATGCAATCAATGACAGCAATTCAGCTATAACACAGTGGGGGGAGGGGGTGAAGATCTCTTGCCCTTCCTCTGCATTGGCTGTATTTTAAGAAAGACCTCATTGGGAATGAGTTCCTCTGCATCATTTATGGGGAAGGAGAAGTAAAGAAAACAAGCCTGGAAAGCCCAGACAGTTTAATAAATGGTCTTTCAGGCAAACACAGGAAGTGTCAATTTGATGCACGCAAAGTGTCCATTTGATGTAATTGAGAAGCCTGTCCATGTGCAAGATGACAAAGATTACTTTGGCAACAGGATTTTGAATGAAGTGAAGCTGGATCTCAGAGACTTTTCAGGAGCTTAAAAGTTAAGTAGGAGTGTTTGCAGGGCCTGGACCTAAATGAGTCCTAAATCATGTAGTACTAGTTAACTGTGTGGCCTGGATAGTGTGTTTTTGCTCTTTCTCAGTGGGATTTTCATTCTGAAAAAAACTACATATACACTAGAGATGTGCGAAATGGGCTGTATTCGATTTGAATTGGATTCAGCCCAAACTGGGGACAGTGATTCGATTACTTGATTTGGATCACTCTCCCGATTTGATTCGGCCGAATCCAAATCTGAAGATTCGATGCTGATTCAAAGAATCTGTGATTCAGCTATAGACACAGCTTTAAATGTTTTTTCTACATACCTTGAGGCACCAGGTGCAGCTCATGAAAGCTGCCATGTTAAGAGCAGATGGAGTGTCCTACAGCAGCACGGGGAGGCCCCCCCATGTGCTCGGTGGTGAACCTAGAAGTGAACCGGAAGTACTTCCGGTCCACTTCCGAGCCCTGCAGCCAAGTGTGCAGGGGGCACCTCCCCCCTCGCACTCCCCCGACTCAGTAATTGGCTACGGGGGAAGCCCGGTCCCCCCCCCCATACCCAGGAAGCACCAGTCACCGAGCCAGGGGGTGGGGCAGGTCCCCCGCTGATGAGCACGCAGGGGACCCCCCCTGTGCTTCTATGGGACTCTCCATCCACTCCAACATCTCAGTGTTCACAAGACACCCGGTACCTTGAGGTATATAGAGAAAACATTTAAAACTGTGTCTATGACTGAATCATGAAATCTCTCTGAATCCCTCCGAATCGATGTGGCGGGTTCTGATTTGATTTGGAGAGGTTAAAGGGTCTCCTGATTTGATTTGGATTTGGAGATTCGGCCACCAAATTGGGCTGAATCTCTGCTGAATCAAATCAGCAACCGAAGCTTTGCACAGCCCTAATATACACTTAGGAATGGATGATCTTTCTCAGAGATAGACACATCATGTTTCTTGAAAGATACTGTAAAACTTGATTCTAGGCACAAATTACAGTCATACTTTGTACTCATGTTCCATTTCTAAAGCAGTATTGATTAACCCTTTATGAAAATAACTATTTATTCTTCATAAACCTCTACTGATCTGTTGGACTCTAACAATCTGTGACACCTACTGATGGGTTTTTAATTATGCAATACAATACACATTTACCATACAACATCTTATAATACTTATTACTCTTTCATTAACTTTCCTAAATTAATTATAAGTGCTCCATTAATATAGTGTGAATCTTACTATATGTTTTTCCCCTACTAAGAAGTTATCCAAGACATTATTTTCATCCTTATTCAGTTACTCATGGGATCTGAAGCAAGCATGCAGTTAAGCATTTGGCTGGACTGGACCTTGTTCAGCAATTTATCAGATCAGTAAAGAACAACAGAAGTCCAGCACTTGAAGACATACATTGACTTGATCAATATCTATAAATCTCCTCCTGATATCAGTGGGAGGTATGAACTGATCAAGGGCAACAATATACAGGCCTTGGAACAGGCCGAGTCAATACAGAATGTTATAAAACTCAGGGAAAGGTTGATAGTCTAGGAGTGAAAAAGATAAGTAAATGAAAGATCTGGACAAAAATATTGTGGGCTGTATTAGTAAAATATGTTGCATTTGTCTATAAGCATTTTTATGCCATGCTCATTCCTACTCAGTGCTGTACTAGTGGGTTATAGTCCTTTAATCAATTAAACAGGTACATTTGTGATGGAAAACAAATTAAGTGGAACAACTCTGGATGACATTTTGCTTGTTGATTTGTGTTGACTGTAGCATGCGATGTGCTAAAGCAAGTGT
Organism: Alligator sinensis; assembly: GCF_000455745.1. NCBI lineage: Eukaryota > Metazoa > Chordata > Crocodylia > Alligatoridae > Alligator > Alligator sinensis. Next base: position 764,220 of record NW_005842684.1, on the reverse strand, counting down.
GCCATCAAGTGGTACAGCAAAAGAGGCTTTAGCAGTGAACTGATCCTAAGCCCATTAAATACGGAAAAATTATAATGCCCCGCTAAGCACCGCTTATTTATTGCTAAATGTTAAATGACAAATAGTGCTATGGCGGTATAGGATAAGTGTTGTAGCTGAAGTCTAGGCATCCATCCTTACTGGGAATTTTCTGTTATAAACAGTCTTGAAAAGAATACATAAAAATGGGACAAAAATGTTAAGCATGAAAATCTTTACAGCACCTATGGTGTATGCTTAAAATTACCTTTAAGACTGCAAACACATACATGTAACACTGATACGTGTAAGAGATTGATAATAAGACAAGTGTCATTCCCCCCACCCCATTTGTAGGTTGCTGTTTCAAGCCCAGGTCAGGCTGGAAGAGCAAGGCAGTTATTGTCCTCTGAAAGCTGCTGACAATTCCTGTGATGGAAGTCTGTCTGTTGCCTAGAAAACAGCTGTCTATCCACATCACAAAAGATATTATCAAATCTGGAAGCTAAGGATTAGACAAATACAGGAATTGAATGATATAGGGCAGAGGTAAGACTCCTACTACAACTGTCCCTGCCAAGGATCCTTCATGTCATCTGTCACTTTAAAAATAGAAAGACAGAAAGACAGATTCTACAGTTATATCTTTCCATATCTGGCATGCTGCCTAACACCCATACTTGAACATCTAGGGCCATATCCTCAGCTGACATGAACTACCATAGCTCTGCTAAAGTCTGACATCAACTTTGCTGGGCTGGCCACGTCATCTGGATGTCCAACTCCAGACTCCCAAAGCAAGTTTTATTCTCCCACCTCAGTCAAACCGGACACTTAAGAGGAGGGCAGAGAAAGCGCTTCCAGGATGTCCTCAAGGCCAATTTGAAAAAATGTAACATCAACATCAACTTGTGAGAGAGTATTGCCCAGGACTGCTCCAAATGAAGGAAAAGTCTGCTGCAAGGATCTGAGTACCTTGAAACCTTTCAAAGAAAACAGGAAACGAAAAAGTGATGGTGGCAGAAACAACATGTTGCGGGCTGAATCGAGACTACAGAGCCACACACCCCAAGTGGAAATACATGCCCGTACTGCAACAGAGTCTGTCAATCCCAGATTGGCCTTGTCAGTCATCTTTGGAGCCAGAGAAAGAGCTAAAGGCCAAATTCTGAGAGAGGGAGATATGAGCATAATTTCCACTTAAATCAGTTCAAGCTGAGAGAGACATGCAAAGCCATATTTTTAAAGGTATTTAAGTGCTGAAGATCACACAGAAGGTCCTTAGCAGGGCACTAACTCCAGCAATCTCTAGTTTTAGGCCACTGCACTAGCCATATGATCATGAGATAGATGGAGGACTGCCATAGTCCAGATTATTGCCTTTTATTGCACCCACATAAACCACTAGTGCTGGCTATTCTACTGGTCTCAGACTTGTAAAACCATTTTTTTTTCTGTGCTGCATTCACACTTTGTCTTCATTTATTTCTCTTCATCAAAACTGAATTGCAATTTCCCAGCATTTGCTGACCGAAACAGGAAAGACTATAAGATAAAGCATTCAGCATTTTAATATGATCCAACACGGTGAATCAGTAACAATAACAGTATATTTTTTTCTGAAGTGAACAGTCATATAGAGACATTTTTAATAGATTTGGTTGGCGGGGGCTGGGGGGGAGTTACCTTTATGAGTGAAAGTCAAATTTATGTACAAGAGCTTCTGTACTTCAGAGTTAACATAATCATAGCTGCCTATTGCCCCACACCAAATGCATATCAACATTGTCCACTTTCTTTGATGAAAAAAGCCAGTGAAATGTTGTTGTGTGATATGACTATAAAAGAAATAATATGCTCTTTTTGGGCAATCAGAGTGCACTTGAAGCAGTATTTCAAACAGAAGAAAAATATGACTAAGGGGGAAACAGTATATGGAGAATGAAATATGCACCAGGTTAGGGCATTTGTTATTATTTTTATTATTATTGAGGATATGAATAATTTGTGTGTAGTAGCTCCTAAAAGCTCCAATCAGGGTTCCATTGTGTTAGGCTCTGTAATCATAAAACATCCAACCCCCAAACAAAACAAAACCAAAAAAATCCTACTCCAAACATCTCACTATTAAAGTATGGTGAAAGGAGCTACTCTCCTCTGCTCACCTCTAATTTTACTCTCATTGTTCACACATCAGCCTCTCCTGCTTGCCTGCTCCTGCAAAGTGTACAGGTACTATTTATCCTCTTAGCATTTGTTTCCTTACCCATCTCTCCTAGACCCTGCACCTGGACCCATCTGTGCCTTGCAACCTGGCTAGATGGTATGTGCTCTGCAGGCTGTTTGCATGGGGTTGTACTCTGGCAGTGATAAGTTCACACCTCCAGGGGTGAGAAGGCGAGTTGGCTTGGTGCCAGAACTGCACACCTGGTCAGTAGAGTTCAAGGTGGAAAGGTTTTTCCTCTCCACCAAAAATAAATACTTACAGAGGCCCTGAGGCACCACATAAGAAGTGCAAATTATTTGTAGCCCAGGAAAATTGGGAATGCAAGCAAAGAAACTCTTTCATTATGTGTATCATGAAAGGAACGCTAGCCTTGTCCTTTGCATTTTATAACTAACTCTGCATTCATATGGTTAAGTTATTCTTTTCCGTCTTGCCAGGATTGGGACCAAAGCTACTGTGAATCTGAATGGCAGAGGATCTGCATCCCACCAATAGTACTGTGATGGAAACTTCCCATCCATTTTGACTGTCTTCAAGCTGATGAAGATTGATTTAGAAAAAAAGGTGTTTTTTTTAATTGAATCACACTGTCTTCCTTTCTGTCCTCTTTTCAGTTGCCTTGTTGCTACTTATAAGGCTTGTCTGTTTTCTAAATGGATTTTGTAATAATTAACTGGACAATTAACTGCATAAATTGGTAATTATTTATAATGTTAATTATGTAAATATTTACTGATCTAAAATATATGTGTGCAGTCAATACGTTTAAACAACAACACGGCATTTCTGTGGTTACCACAGATCCGTGTTTGCTATTTCCATCAAATGTTTGAATGCAACAAGTTAGGATTATATATTTCCTTTCACAGTCACTGTTGGGTTTTCATCTGAAATGTAATGTAGAAAAACAGCATTACTGCATTGACTTGGAAAGA
>NW_005842684.1:748933-761009 GCF_000455745.1 Alligator sinensis | reverse complement strand
AGTGAAATAATAGCCCTTGAAGATGAAGAAACACTGGAACAAAATTATTTTGTCATGTGTGCATTTCCACAATGATATATTCTTCCACTGATGCCATATGTTGGTACAAAGAAAATGGAATGTAAGCTTAGAATGCAAGCTATTGGAGCAGGGTTCTTAAGCATGCTGTGGTGCATCTATACATGCTATTCATTTGTAGTAGGCTTACTGGATGGTAAAATACTGTGTAGTAAGCCTCCCCTGGGAACACATCTACATGTGCCCCCTGTTGGGAGCAAGTCTGCTCCCAATGGGAGGAGCTCGTACAAGGCTGCTTCTACCCTGCTATGGCCCCCTGCAGCATCCAAGGAATGCTCCAGGCTCCCCCAGGGTGCTAGCCAGTGGGATGGCAGGGAGCATGGGCCTGTCCCCATTTTCACAGGGCCAGAAGAGCTCTGCTGGCTGCAGCAGCAGCTGTCTCCTGGCTCTGTGCACATTAGGAGTTGTGCTGATGTGCAGGGGGCCAGGAGACAGCTGCCACTGCAGAGCTCTTCTGGTCCCCTGCACATTGGCACAGTCCCCCAGCAGGACTTCCCAGTGCAGCCCAGAGATGGCTGGGAGCTGACCCGCTTCTGGGGCAGCTCTCAGCTGGCTCCAGATTGGGCAGGGGCTTCCCCATGCAGCCTGGAGCTGGCCTGGAGCTGGCCTCCCAGCCAACACCAGGCTGCTTGGGGGAGACTCCACCCAGCCTGGAGCTGGCCTGCCCCTGGCCAGCTCTGGGTTGCTCAAGGAAACCCCTTCCCAGCCTAGAGCTGGCTGGGAGCTACCCCAGAATCAGGATAGTGCCCGGCCAGCTCCGGGCTGCTGAAGAAAAACCCCTGCCCAGCCGGGGAACTACCCCACCATGGGGAAGTAGAGAACTCCCCAGTCCCACTGCTGCTCGGCTCTGGGCTCCTGTGGGGAGCCAAGAGCTGAGCAGTGCTGGTACAGGGCAGGTCAGAGAGCTACCCCATCCTGGCACTGCTCAGATCCTGGCTCCTGGGAGGACCTGGAAGCTGAGCAGAGTCAGGACCAGGGGAGTTCCCCATCCCCTGGTTCCTTCTAGTGTTGGGGCTGATCGGAAGCAAATTTGCTCCCAGTCAGCATCTACATGTGCACTACTGCACAGTTAGTTTACTACCTGTATTTACAGGTAGTAGCTAACTGAGCAGTAGAGTAATTTACTGTGCAGTAAATGGTGCACATGTATAGATGGTGATGCTTTATTTTGCAGTAGATTAGTCTACTGCATAGTAAAGCATCTCATGTAAACATACCCTGTAAGTACTTGCTTACTTTTAAACACCTCAGTCTTCCATTATTTTTAAACGTGTTTGCAACCTTTACACGGGTCCAGTAAAGAATTAGACTCTAAGAATCAAAACCAGACATTCCACCTCTGTTAGCTGCCCTATTATTGCTTCAAACTGCACTTTGAATATATTGCTTTCTAACTGCATTTAGTCAAATGAATCTCTAAAATTAAACATGCAAAGTCCTCAAAAGATATATCCCTAAAAAATTTCTAAATATTACTCAACAAAAAATCAAATGAAGATCAAGTTCATAGAAATGCTGCTCTCAAACTGAAAAACTGTATCAAATAAACTAATAGTTTTGTGCAAAATGTATTCCATTGCCCATCCACTGTGCCATCAAATCAACCTTTCAACTCCCATCCTAGAGGCAAAATTGCATCCAATAAATATCTAGTTTAAGCACCAGCATTATTATTTGTATTACCACAGTGCCTGTGAGTCCTGGTTGCATTTTGTGCTACATTTGTTTTGCTTTTTGATTAGATTTGTTCTTAAGCCAACGTGACACACCAATGTCACTTTGATGGATCGTATTAATGGCAATAGCTAATGTACTGGAAGAACAAGTACAAGAGAAGGAGCAATTTTTCCTTTAATTAGTTTGGCATGGATCATTCTGTTTTTTTTTTCATGTCCAATAGTCTCAGTGCTTCATCCTTTTGTGTTGCCTCTTCATCTGTTTTATCATTGCTGATCCATAATGCAGTAATATATCAAGCAGAAAACCAAAGAATTATAAACATCAGTTCCTGTGCAGTTTTTAATGTTTTTTGTGTATTCTTCATGGCTCGTCATTGGTGAGGTCTATTGAACTGCAGCAAAGTCTGCTTTTCTTTTTGTTCTTCTTTATTGGGAGGGATTTGCTTGAAGGAGGCAAGGATAATGAACTGGAAAATATTGTTCGGTGTTCAGATGCAGATCCATATATCATGATTGGCCATTTTACCCTTTGTCCACATTAGAGTAGAAAAGATGTTGAAACACTTGGCTTTCAATTATTTCTGAATGATAGAAAAATACCTATATGACAGTTACATTTTGGGACAGAGCATTTTCCACTCAGAATATGTCATTTCATAGGATTTGAAGTTTTCTGAAAAGACAAATAGATTTCAATAGATTTTCCTGTTTGAAAGTTCCAGAAAAAAGAGGGTTTTCTTTCTAGTTGTCAACCTGGAAATCCAGTGGCTCAAATATAGGCCAAGACTCTTGTGCGTAAGGGAGCATACAGTAGGGGAGAATGGGAACATAAAATACTCAAACAGCATCTTATGGGAGTCTCTGCAGCAATTCAGGGCATGACTCAGAAAACAAATCTTTTGTGTCAGGGTGTTAATTCCAATTGGAATAAAATTTTGGGAAAAGCAAGATATTCTAGAGTTTCTAAATCATTTTTTTCAGATCATTTTGTTCTGCCAAGCATTTTTTTTTTCCGATCCAGATTCAGAATGCAAACAAGCATCAAATTATCAAAGTTTCCCACTGGAAATCCAGATCTATACATTATTAGTCAGGACTACCTGGCCCACAAGATACTGAGGAAGTGGAAAGATAGGGACTAGATCCACAAAAAGATTTAGGAGTCTGAAATGGGGCTTATGCAACTATTTCAAAACTCAGTTCCCTAAACTGCTGCTCAGAACCTGTCAAATATTTAAAGTATCCTCTTCCATTTTTTTTTTTTTTTTAATGATAAGGTTCCCTAGACACTGAAAGGGATCTACTGAGTGCTTCTGGAATCACTGCAATATTCACAGTGCAAGATATGACTCAAATTAGGTTTTACAGTCAAAGGGTGGTGTTACAGTTTACCTTTAAACCATTCTAAAGGCACTTAAAATGGGAGCATCCATGCATTAAAGGGCATTAAACTGTGGTAAGTACCCTCCAAGAACACATCCCCATGAGTGGGAATGTTGATATCCCCAGGGACAAACATCAGTGGCAGAATATGTGCCACTGCTGCTTTCCCAGGGAAATGCCTGCACAGGTGTGCTCTGACCCATGAAATGTTGCCCCAGGTGGGGTAGGATAGGCTGGGCCAGGACCTGGGTTGGCCTCAGCAATCTTAGCTGGGGTCCTGAGGGCCTCTGGGGGCTGCAACTGTGGCAATCCAGCTCAAATTAAGGTATTATTAGTCTGCTACATGGAGATAAAGTAACCAATTTCAATCATCCGGCATTCCAAGATGCATGGCTACCAGCCCCTCTACCCCTAACAAACTTCCAGCCTTCCAAACTCTATTGTCCAGGGGGTGGTACTGGCTCCAAACCAACATCCCCACCCACCCATCCCCAGTGAGTTCATAACCACACATGTGGTGTCATCCCCATCTTTCATAACACCACAGTGCTGGCTCCAATGACCCCAGGAGACCCAATCTGGGCTCCTGGGCCAGACATGCAGCCCACCCCTCAGAAAACTAAGCCTTTGTTCCATATCCAGGTAGCTTTCCCCCAGGAAGGCATGTTTCCCAGTGCTCCATGCTCTCACTATACTCAAGCCCTGTTCCCAGAGAAGCAGGGTCACATCCCTGCTCTCCAAGCCCTCTGGTGGCAAGTCACAGCTGAGGAGGTCAGATGCAGCATTAAGCTTAACCTGTGAAGTGCTGAAACTGATGTAACTTTAATATCACCTACCATTCTACAAACTAATGATTGATTTAAAGGTAACCTACAACTCAAAGTCTATAGGTGACACTGGCATAAACCTGGATTACTCCACAGAAGTTACTACCTGTGGCACCTGTGTGCAAAAGATTAGAAGTTGGGGCCCATTATTACTACTGTGTATCTTCAAGATCCCTTCCACTTGAATAGTGGTTTTTATCTTACATGTTAGGCGGGGGGAAAAGAAAACAAACCCCTAGAAATTTATTTTTAAAAACAAAAAAGAAAAAAACAAATAACCCCCCCCCAGATAATACAGCTTTATTGGTAGGTGGAAGGGAGAGAGTTCAAAATAATTTCTCTCTAGTACATTTTCCAGATTCATCTCCCAGCTTTCTGTTTCTAATCCAGCCTTGTAACATGAGGGCATTTTGGATCCAAATTCCATAAAGCCTGACTGTGAAGCTCTTGTTCACACTGGTTAACATATGAGTAGCCCCACTGGGTTCATGATTTGACCCATAATGAAAAGTGCTAGGAGAAGAGGAGAGGAAAGGCAAAAAAATCCCTCTTTTCCTACACCTTCTACAATCATAAATCAGATGTCTGGCAACAAGTTGCATGCACTACAGAAGGCAAAGGTATTTATTTTGCCTGAGGTACACCAAGCAATGATTCGTTATTTGAATTCCATTTATAGATCCCAGTGAATGAAGGAACTGCAAGTCAGAACTACCCTGTTTTCTGTTGCATTGCCTTCAAACAGAGGGACAGAAGTATTCATTGGCAAACGTCACCTTGCACTGGTGCTGAGTCTAAGAGAAGGACAATTAAAAATACCCACAGACCTTCACGTAGCATCTTTCCCATTTGCTTGGATTGCTGTTCAAATTACTCTTCTGTCATTGACCCCAAAATTTAGCAAGCCTTGTCATTAAGAGTCGATGCAGTCTACAAATTGTTCGACCGGTTCCTGCTTGGTATTCTGTAAGCCTTTTCAATTTAAAGAAAGCCATTGATTGCACAATAAGAGGTTCCAAGAATCCAATTTTCAAAGAACATATGATTGTTGTCAGTCATCCTCCTGGGTATTATGATGAGTTGAAAGCAATCCTCTCAGTGTGGTCTTTCAGCATTTAGGACAGTTGTATAGGGGTCAGGACTCTTACAGAAGTTAACAAAAAAAGTGACCTACAACTCCACGGGGTCTGTAATAAGGCCACTCTGTTTTCACTGTCAGACTCTGCCTTTGTTTCCCTAGTCTCCTAAAAGCCAACAGGCTGACTCAGCAGACAGCCACATCACCAAAACTTTCTCCCAGTATTTTCTCCTTCTTCCATGAATACTTTTATCATTCACAAACAAAGACAGTTTCACATCTGTCAAAACAGAAGGTATCCACCCACTCCCCCAAAGCCTCTGCTTTAGATTGTTCCTGGTGCTGCCTAAAAAACACATAACCTTAGTCACTCCTTTCACCTATTTGTGATAAGATCTTCCTTCCATGATCTTTCCTGAAAGAGGCATCTTCTCCCATCAGCTCTCCTGACCACTAGAGAGGTACACCAGGGTCCATCCCTCCTTTCCTAAGAACCAGCCACCCAAACCCCCTCCATCCCTTCTTACAGCACTACAGATGCTGTTCTTATTCCCACCACCAACCCACCTCCCCACATCACTGGCAGGCCTGTTCTTAGTCAAGTTGCCCTTAGTCACTCATTGTTTTCATCTAGAAAGGCATGGAAATCTGAATCGGGGGCAGGTGAAACCCAGCTCCTCTAAAGGACCTGCTCATTACCTGACAGGGACCAAGCAAATGGCAGGAACAGAAAGCTTAGGTGAGGTCAGGTCTGTCACATAGACCCCAGCATTGCCAAGTCATGACAGAAGCCCCTCAAAAAAATCAGAATAGGTAGTTGTAAGGATGTGTAAGTCCTCCTCTTGCACACCACAGTGTCTATGTGACATGTCCAAGAGACCCAACACATGCAATGACTTCTATTGTTCATCTCTTCACTCCCCCAACACATCTCGTTAGCTTCAGATAGTGCATCTACATGAGATGCTAACTGCACAGGAACCTAATAACACATCCCAGTAGTATGCTGGGCAAAACCCAGGCTAATATGCTACTGCACAGTAGTATTAGGTTACTGAACAGTTAATGTCTGAAAAAAACCTGTGCACCAGTGCTACTGAGAAGTAGCTTGAGTTACTGCACATTGATTTAGTACTTGGTTATCCAAGAACTAAACTTAACGCGCACTGCAGTAACTATGGCACATTAATGAATGTGTAGACCTACCCAGATAAGCCTTTAAATAGGTCTCCCAAGTTCCTATTTGGGCACCTAACTCATAGCCTGATCTTCAGAAGTGCAAGTTAGTGAGCTCTGCCTTTAAACCTGTCAGGTCAGGAAAAAAAGGAAAGGTTTCTGATTTTATTACTGAAATGGAAAATGCAGTGAGATTTTTTTTCCACTTTCAGACATCCTACATTCCACTTTCCACAGCCTATTTTTTGGAGTGCTATTTGTGTCCAGCAGCCAGCAGCCAACACCAGTAGAAATAATCAGATCGGGTGCAGAGATGCTTCATTGTGCAGAAGCATAGTTTACTGCACAGTAAGCATGTGTGTCTACATGTGCATACACTTACTGCACGTAAACCTTGCAAATTGTGAGTAAAATTGCTACTTGCAAATGCAAGTAGCAAATTTACGTGCAATTAGTTACTGTGCAGTAGCGCTTCTGTAGATGCCTGACTGGGGGCAAATCTGCCCCCAGTCAGCTGGCCACCAGCGGGTAGGAGATTGCTCCCTGCCCCTGGGAGCTGCCTGTTGCCCGGGTGAGCTCTGCCCCTGGAGCTGGGACAGGGACTATGTCCCCCTGCCCCAGCAGCAGGGAGCTCCAAGCACCCCACTCCAAGATCACAAACAGGGAGCAGGAGCTAGGAGATCCTTATCTCCCAGAACCAGCTCTGCAACATCAGAGGATCTTCTACCACTAACCCCACGCTGTGAAGCTGGTGCTAGGAGCATTGTGCTGCCAGGGAATGAGGATCCTGTTCCCCTTCAGTTCCACCATCACGAAGCTGGGTGGGGAACAAGCTCTCCAGCCTGTTCCCTACCCGGTCTCCATTATCCCGATTTAATACATGTGTAGACACACCCATGCATACGCTCTGCATATATGGAAAAAGTCATATGAAGCAACTTGCACCTCTTCACTGAGTGTGTCTACATATGCATTTGATCTGGGAGAAGTTTATGCACAAGTTAACTACTCAAGACTAAACATTCCTGGGCAGGTGTCTACACATGCAAGGTCTCTGGAGCAGGTTTGTTTCTCATGACAGCAATGTGCTCCTAACCCCACTAGCCCTGCACCAGCCTCCTGCAGCAGCCACAGGGAGCTCTAGGCTCCCCCTGCTTGCTGGCCTAGAAGCTGGCAAAGAGAACTAAGCCAGGAGAGAGCTGTAACCTGGTAAAGGCTGGGACATTGCTCCCAACCCTCAGGGGGCTGCCTGCTGCCAGAGCGGAGACAATGAAGTATCTCCCAATGCCAGCTCCATGATCATGGAGCTGGCACTGGGAGAGAAGGATTTTCCAGCCCCAGGCCCCAATCATGTAGCAGGGGCTGGGAGCTTCCTGTTGCTGGGCCAGGGGGACACTGTCCTTGCACCCTGGCAGCAGGCAGCTCCTCGGGACAGGGAGCAATCTCGAACTCCCTGCTGGCCAACTGCTATTGCACACATAGGCAGAGAAAGAAAAAAAAAAAAGGGGGGGGGGGGGGTCTGAGCATGTGAATGCCCCCCTGCTGTGGAAAGTTCTGCAGGGGGAGGTGAAAGGCCCACGGGGGAGCGGCATCACCCAGCACCATGCTGCATGGGCGTCAGCTGCCTCCCCACCCCACTCGACCCTGCCCTGGTCCCAGCCCCTACCCTGGCCCTGGCCCCGGCCCCGACCCTAGCCCTGGCCCCAGGTGCCTCCCGGCCCCAGCAACACTGGCCCCAGCTGCCTCCCTGCCCCGGCCCTGGCTGCCTCCCCACCCTGGCCCCAGAGCTGCCCTAGGCTGGCCTCATCTATGTTGCTGAGTTGGAAGGGACAGAGCCCCCAGTACCTCTGTGCCTGCCCCACCTGGCCCTACACAGCTGGGGCAGGGTGGGACAGGCCACAGGAAAGAGTCATGGCTCATCCATGGGCACAGGGAGGGGCAGTGATTCCAGCCACTGCGCATGTCCTAGGGCAAGGGGTCATGTTGTGCTCTGAGAGGGCAGTGGTGGTGTTGGGAGAAGGTTTGGTGGGCTATGGTGAATCTTGGGGTGGCTGCAGCCCCTTCCCAGTGCTTCTGCCACCTGCCCAGAGCATAGTCCTGCCCCCACTGGGAAAAGCCCGGCCCCTACCCAGAGTGGCAGCCTGCCCTGCCCCATGCAGATCTGGGGGCATTCCCCCCCCCCATGCCTCCTGGGTGTGGTTAGCAGCAGAAGCTGCACCCCCCACCCCATGAGCCGCTCGGGGCTCAGTCCTACCGTAAGTGTTTGCCCCTCCCCCAGGCCTAGCACCACTCCCTCCCTCACCTCTGCCTGCACGCCCTTTGCCACCCCTGCTGCAGCCACAGGAAACCCGTGACCGGGCTGCCTTGTGGCCCTATCACTGCCTTGCATTTGGAGGGACTAAGCCCTGTTAGTGCCCCTCCCCCCCTTTCACCACTTATGACTACACAGTTACTAATCACAACTAAGTTTGCTATTTGCATTGCAGGTATCAAATTTACTTATGGTTAGAGCCAATTACTGCACAGTAAATGTCTGCACGTGTAGACACACATGCTTATGTGGTAATTAGCTCTACTGCACAGTAAAGCATCTTGTGTAGATGCACCCACTGAGAAGCAAAGACATAAAGTCAGCACTTCAATACAGGAACATCTACATGAGACACTAAAGGCAGAGTAGATTAATGCTACTGAGCATTAGCATGGCCAGCAAAAACCATGAGCTAATGCACAGTAGAATTAGTCTACTGCGCATTTACATCACAAAAAAGCATGCACCAGTGCTACTGTGCCGTAGCACCAATTATGTCACATTAAGTTACAGGTACTGAACTTAATGCACCATAATTATGGTACATCAATGATCCTGTAGACACACCTTATGATGATTAAGTTTGGCCACTTTGGGCTGGCTCATGAAGACCCTGCCCTTCCATTGAAGGCCCCATGCTCTCTTTCCCATCTGTGCTCCTATCTTACATGATTCAACTGGGATTGTACATGCAAAAAGAACAGTGCCACCTCTTTCTCCCTGATTCCATAAATTCTAAACCTGTTCTAAGCAGAAGCCCTCTGAACATTTAATGCCAGGAAAAGGGTTTGTTTTAAGAAATATAGTGAGGAAGGAACAGTGGAATTACTTTGCTAAATTATAGATTAACTCTTTCACTAAGAACCTCGGAATGAAGTCAAGTATTTGCCAGACCCATTTCAGATTAATTTTGCTTAAAACTCCATAAATAATATCTTACAGTGCAGTAGTGGCCTCTAGTGGCCACATATATTATTCAATAACTTGTATTTCTTCCTCCACATCACATATATTTCCATAAGCAGACACAGAAATGAATTAAATGTGAATTATTCTTCCCCTTCTTCACTGACCAGTTTTGACCCTCTCATCTGGCTTTGCTCATCTATTCCTGTATGTGCTCAAGATGGAAAATGTCCTTTTATTAACTGATTTTTTTATTTTTTGTCAAATCATTAGTATATTTTCTTTTTATCTTCTGAGGGATAAGCACTTCCAATTTAAGGAAACTCAAGCACCTGAATATAGACTGAAGGTGGAACCTAAGAGCATTAGATGCCAAAATCCTGATGAAGATCACTGGGAGTTGGATGCTTAATTCCCCAAAGTGCTTTTGAATATCCTGACCCTGAGCATGTCTATGAAAGTTGCCTGGTGACCAAAGATGCCAAGCACTCACATCTCTAAGGGACCAGAAGTCCCCAGAGCTGCTTTTTACAGCATTAAATGGGGGAAGGAGGGCACAAGGGGACCTATCCCAACTTGCCCTCCTGATTTTGCCATGATTGTGAGACATTGACTGCTCTGTATCTCAGTTTCCTCCATATGAAAAATGGGTCACAGAGGATTAATTAACTATACTGCCATTATATTTCATAATTTTTACCGGTGTAAGTGCTTTGAAATATTCTCCAGGATGGTGCTATTGCAGAAGTGCATTGGAATTTAACTCATCCAATGGTGTGTCTACATGAGATGCTTCAAGAGTATTAGACTAAATCTACTGTGCATTTGTCTGGTGGACAAAGCCCGTGCTAATGTACTAATGCACAGTAGATTTAATCTAATGCACATTAACGTCACTAAAAAAGTATTAATCTGCACTAATACTCTGTAGTGCCAATTACGGTGCATTTAGTACCTGTCAATACAGGTCCTACACTTAATGCACCATAATTATTGCACATTAATGGACATGTAGACACGCACCCACATCTTCCCAAAATCTGCCTAACTTCACCCAGATCAATATTTTTCAACGTGTCCTATTCAGCAGTAATTGTGGGTGACTGGTAAGCAGTCAGGTGCAACGATGAATAAATCCAGTTCCAGGTTTCCAACTGTTTGAAGCACAGAGAAAATTCAAATTGACTTAAAATCAAATACCCATTCTCAGACTGGATAATAGGTATCAACTGCGATGAATAAAATCGAGATAGTGGATGTAACAATAGCAGAGCCTCAACAGCTGAAAAGCTACATGTACATACTTTGACTTTTTAGAAGTAATGGAGAACAGGTCCAAAAATAATATATTGCCTTGCAGAATGTAGCAATTTATAGGGCAGTATATAGTCTGGCATGTACATATATTATATCACAGATGCAAACCAGTACCTTATTTCAGCATGATGTCACTTCCCCAGTGTACTGTTCCATGTATAGTCATTTCCAATCAGTGACAAGTATGTCCATACACTTTCTATAATCAGTTTTCCAGGCCCATAACACCATAAGGCATTACAGCTGATGATAATTACTGCATAACTGCTGGTCTATTTCCTGCCCATCCATTTCAAGTTATCATTACCAACATGTAGCAATACTCTGCAGCGAGAAAATGGGGTAAGCAAATGCTTACAGTGCATTTCTTCTCTGACAAACTAGTAAATCACTATATTTACTATGTTTCAGCGATAGGAATGCCAAAACCAGGTGTTCAAAAAGAGTAAGTCAAGCTTCTAAATATCATAAGATGAGCTCACTAACCATGAGATTCTTAATTATTAACTGGGGGTTTTTTTCCCCTTTGCCTCCCAGTTTTGTTGTCCCTTGAGTGCGTGCCTATTTTCAAGCTTCATTGTACAACCAGGAGTTTTTTAATGAAAGTTGAAACACTTGATTCATTGCAGAATTCCAGGAAATGGGGCCAAGGTTTTTAAAGATATTTAGGAACCCCTTTCCCATTGATTTGGAAGACATACCTACATATTTTTAAACCACCTGGGCCTGCAGTGTTAAGAAAATACAAGATTCCATTAGCCTCATGATGAAAATTTTGAGCATGGGCCAAATTGGAGCAAGGTCCATATTCAATATGGTTATTCTGCAAACAGAAGGATTTTTGTTAAGAAACACAAAGAGCTGAGCTTTTTTCTCAAGAAAACAAGGCTGCTTGCAGACAATTAAAAAAAAATGGTGCTTTACTTTAAACTTGATACGCTCCTGTACCAAGCCCAGCAGATACCCAGAAGAAGTATCACATTAACTGGACCCAGCTCTCCCAACAACTGTATAATCAGGCACTTTAGTGGAGCTTTGAAGCCACCTTGTTTTCTTGAGACGCTTAGCTCTTTGTGATTCCTCTGTCACCAGAAGCAAAGTCAATCCTACAAGTCCAGCCTGCTGTCAGTTCCATTTATGCCACCCAGTTCTTTAGTGGTGTTATGCAGCTGCAAATGAAAACAGCGTCTGTCCCTGAAATTGGACCTGTGGCTTTGCTCCAACCTAAAAAACAAAAACAAACAAACAAAATAACTCCTTGAATGTATGCCCGTGCACTTTGTTCCATTGCAGGCTTAATGTACAATTTTGTGGATGAAGC
>NW_005842684.1:743204-748923 GCF_000455745.1 Alligator sinensis | reverse complement strand
CTCTTTCCTGTGCTGCCTTTGTCATGCTAAAAGCTACACTCCTCAGGGATGCTAGAGAATAGGGTCCAATTCCTTGCTCCAATAAATATGTAGAGGCTGCCTACTGCTCCACAATAAAATCTGTTGTTAAATTCTTTTTCATTGTATGCTTCTGTTCATTGAATGTGGTGGTCACTACAAGGCCCATCCCACAATATCACTTGCTTGGGATGGAGAAACTGAGATGCAAGTCCCTGATCTGGAATAGGCAAAGCAAGAACTTGATCATGTATCTCCCATCTCCTTACTAAATGCCTTAACCTTTAGCCTATTATCTCTCTGAGGGTGGGTTTCTTGTCTGGCACTGACCCAAAAATCCTTGCTTTGAGGAATATTCCCCGATGGCAGTTTTGTCCAAACTGTCCTCCCTTTTCCTGCCATTGGCCTCAAAATTTCCATTCCACATGACTGTTTAACCTTGCAGCTTGGTGTGATTCAGTGGCTTTCAGGGTACCTGTCATTCTCTTTCTTGCTTTGCTACTGACCTTTTGTGTGACATTTAGCAAGGTGCCACATTAGTCTATGCCTCTATCTCCCCTCCAGGTCTTTGTCTGTCATGTCTTTAGCCTGTACTGTTTCAGAGGCAGCAACTGTTTCTAGTTTCTCCAGTAATAGAAATCATGGTAAAGCCTTCCTGAGATTTAGCTTCACTTGCTCGTAATTCCTGTGTTATGAATTAACTGGGGGAAAGGTTCCGAGTCCAATTAACAGACCTATGATGAGCAAACCTGGCTTATTAAATCTGAGTCTAGCAAGTGGTTGTGATTGTTATTATTTAAAGCAGTGGTGCTCAACCTTTATTTTTTTTGGTCCCACAGGTTGCATGAATGGTGTGGGGCTGATTCATGGGACAGATTGGGCCTGTACCACCCAAATCAGACCTGCAACATCTGGATTGGACCTGCATCACCTCCACTCAGCCCTATGCCACCCAGATTAGGCCTTCTTCTCAGACCAGCAGCCTGATCTAGTGTGCCAGGTCACTGTTTCTGATCAACTGTGTTCCTCAGAGGGGCAGAAAACTGGCAGCAGGGGAACAGTAATTAATGTTGCCACCACACCCCCACCACCAAATTTTTGGATCCATGAAGGGGCCTGTGGACTGGACAGAATGACTCTGCAAGCCAGATTTTGCCTGCACGATGGGGGTTGAGCACTCCTGGTTTAAAGCGTAATCTAAAATATTACAGATACTCAAGTGAAAGCAAAATGCCCTGTTTAACTGAGTTCATCTTTCCCTGCACATATTTGTCTGGGCTTTATCTGTTTCTAACGATAACATGACTGGCTTTGCCTGCTTCAGAACATCCCTGCTTTCAGAAAGTACTAGATGCACATGCAACTCCATATTTATTTCCTGGTGATGCACTTCCCACATTGTTGTTATTGTTGTTAGCATGAGGAACCAGCAGATGGCACTAGCTACAATGGCATCACCCTGTTGAACAGGGCTGCTTGGTAAATTTTCAGGTACACATTGTGTGCTGAAAGACAAATACAAGGACTTCCACTAAATTATTAGTACTTTTGGCTTCCTCAGTTTTTGAATGCTCAACTTCAGACATATCCAGGGGTCAAAACAAACAAACAAAAAAAAACCTGCAGAAAAAAAAACCCAGTGAAGTGCTCATTTGGGCAGTGCACCTTTGCAGTGCGGAGAATGCTGGACTATGAGGTATGTGGCACTGCAAATGTGTTTGTGGCACCACATAACACATGACAGAGCTCATCTGGATGCGCCCAATGGGCATACATGTAGACGTGTTCTGGGGAAAGCTTACTGTGCCTTATTTTACTGTGCAGTAACCCAAAGGCACATTAATGGTACGTATAGACACACCAAGTAATTCTCATTTCCCGCTGCTTCAGTTTGCAAATGACAACAAATCAGCCTGGTGGCATTTCAAAGGGATAAGTGAGTCTACAATTTGGACAATGGGGCTCTGTGACTTTCTACCTATACCTGCAATGGATTATTTTTTTAGATGATCTGAGCCTATTCTGTGAAATGACCTATCCTGCTTTCTGCCCTCCAAAAACTGTAGTTTGACCATTATCCCTACACAAGCCAATCAAGAAACTTCAACATGTGTATGATAGTTGGTTTAGTGATTTCTAGAGCAACCTGGACTATTTGGATTGTTTGAGGCCCCATTGTCAAAGAAGCTTCACTGAACTGAGAACATATTTCAATGGCTGGAGTACTGAACGGACTCATCTACACATGCTATTAATGTGCTGAAAGCTTACTGCATAGTAAAATACTTCGCAGTAAGCTTTCTCTGGGAGCATATCTACATGTGTGCCCATCAGGAGCACATTTGCTCCCGACAGGAATAGTTCAGTGCAGGGCTACTCCTGCCCTTCTCTTCTCCCCTAAAGCATCCAGGGGGAGCTCCAGGCTCCCCTGGGTGCCAGCCCCAGGCTGGCAGGGAGCACTAGGGTCAGACCTGAGCTCTGGAGGTGGAAGGAGCTGTCCCACCTCCCAGCCCCACATCCCTGACCCAGGGAGCTTCCTGTTGCCCAGCCCCTGCTCTAAGATCAGAATGGAGACTGGGATACTGTCCCCTGCCCTCCACTCCAATTTTGGAGCAGGGGCTGGGCAGCAGGAAACTGCCTGGAGGAAAGGATAGTTCTCCCACCCCCTGCTGCATGGGCTGATTGCAAGCAATTTGTTCCCAGTCAGCTCTCTATACGTGCACGACTGCACAGTAGGTACTGCACGAGAAATCTGCTACCTGTATTTACAGGTAGTAGCCAACCAAGCAGTAGACTTATTTATTGTGCAATAAATACTGCACACATGTTGATGCTGATGACTTACTGCACAGTAGATTAGTCTACTGCACAGTAAAATACCTTGTGTAGATGGCCCCAATGACTTTCACTGTTTGGATCTATGCCAAAACCCATGTCATAAAAGAAATCAGCAGTTATTATCAATGCTTCTCTGGTCCCACCTAGAATTGTTATTAGGCTACCTTCACAAGTCACGCTGAGTGTTGTTGCACTACCCAGAACAATGAAGTCCTAGCCCATGACATGCCTAAAACTGTAGTCAAGTACCTCAATGAGTGGCTTGATTAGAAGAGTGCTTGAAAACTCACATAGCTCTCACTTAAAGGAACCTGCATACTCTCAACATCTCAGAAAATAAGGCATTTATTCAGGTTGCCACGTTTGAA
Source organism: Alligator sinensis (assembly GCF_000455745.1). NCBI lineage: Eukaryota > Metazoa > Chordata > Crocodylia > Alligatoridae > Alligator > Alligator sinensis. Next base: position 745,699 of record NW_005842684.1, on the reverse strand, counting down.
AATGCTCAAGTGAATATCTAGGAAGGATATCACAATGTCAGTGGGTTGCTATTAGTGCTACAAAATCACTCCCAGAAGTGTCACATATATTAGAAATACCATGAAAAATGTGCTTAGAGAAATATAACCTGGCTGAAAAATGTGTCTGTAATGCAGATAGGGATGTGATGAATATTTGATTTATATATGAATCCAGCCATTATGAAAGAATTTGAATTAATCAGGTTTCACTTTCATTGGTGACATAGCATTTATTCAGATCCCTGCTGACTGATACAGAATTTGACATTCCTGCCACAAGGCTGCAAAGCATATTTATAGCAGAGTCAGCATTTGAATGTACCTGGTCACACTGTGAGTTCAAGGGGGCAAGACTGAATGACAGAACATATTCCCTTTTTATGGGAATTTTTCATCATCTGTAAGACAAAACCTACTAAAGCCAAGAATAAAATTGTATGCAGCCACGATATCTTCAGTAATAACACAGCCTCAGAATATATCTGAATCATGATGTACAAGTATAGGAGAGGTCAAGCTCACAGACTGCTTTCTTAACACAAACAAATGTTAACAAGGAACCTTATTTTCGTTTATCTTTATTTATAATTATACCCAAAGGCCAAATTCCCCTTAAAGTGAAGAACCTCTACCTGCCTAACTTTTCAAAAAAGAAGATTGTGACGTGCCTTGATTACAATGTTAAAGTTTCTTTATAAGGAGAAAATATCAAATGCAAAGGGCTATAGGAAGAAGAGCCAAGGCCTAGGAGATTAAACCACACCAGCCTAAATAAGGCACAAAGGGCACATCTATATCTTCATTAATATCCTGTAATTATGGCACATTAAGTTAATGCACTGTAATTGGTGCTACTGCGCATTAGTACAGATGGACTTTTTTTGTGATGCTACTGCACATTAGTGTATTAGCACATGCTTGGTCTGCCACTTTAATGTGCAGTAGAATTAGTCTTCAGCACGTTAAGCATTTCATGTAGACACACTCAAGAGTTTGTATGTGCATTGCGGGTGGAGGGCTTGCCTGTTTGTTTATTGTTTGTTGGGTTTTTTTACCAGGAAGGATAGATTCATAGCCTGATTGTAGTTGGTAGTTACAACAAACCATCATGAGAAGGAGGGGGTTCTCCATCACCTGACACTTTTGGATGAAGCCTTGGTTTCTTTCTAGATGTTATCCTGTGGTCAGACACAACATATGTGCAAGTGTAACAGTGTGGAAGTCTGTAGCCTATACTATAAAGGAGATCAGGCTAGCAAATCTAATGGTCTCTTTTGACCTTAAAGATCTATGCCTCTGCTGGGGTAATAACAAATGATTTCTCTGGATTTATTCCACCAGATGATTTGACCTTAATTGCTTAGTTCATTCTAATATGAATGGTCGATGAAAGTACTAGATGAAGCAGCTGTGGAGAGAAGAACTGTCTAGACTCCAGTGTGCTATGGATGAAAGCTGTAAATGGATTTTGGTTCTCAGCTACTCCTTCTTTCCCCCAGAATGATGGGACAAACTAAGCCCTTCTCCTGTTCTCCCGGGAGCCCAAAGCCTACCAGGAAATGCAGAAGCCAGAGCTACCATTGCTTATACTACAGGAAGCAGTCAGAAGGGACACTGTTTAGAAGCTGCTTGAGTGAAGGATCATCAAGAGCTCCAGACCCTTCTAGTTCACAGCTGGACCTGCAGAAGAAATGATGAAAGGTAAAACCCATAGTTTCATAGTTTCATAGATGTTAGGGTCAGAAAGGACCTATTACATCATCAAGTCTGACCCCCTGCCCTGAGCAGGAAAGAATGCTGGGGTCAGATGACCCCAGACAGTGTCTGTCCAATCTCCTTTTAAACACCTCCAAGGAAGGGGACAGCACCACCTCCCTTGGAAGCTTATTCCATATTTTGGCAACCAAACATCAGAATGTTTTCCTGATGTCCAATCTGAATTTGCTCTCTTCCAGTTTGTGGCCATTATTTCTAGTTACCATCCTGCCTTCTCATAGGTAGAGGGCTGATTGAAACAATTCAGGTTTATTTTTTTTTTCTTTTTCAGTACAGGCAACCCCTGCTTAGTGCTCTTAACTGGTTTCTGAAAACTGAGTGTTAAGTGAAACAAGCGTTAAGTGAAACCGAAAGTTTTTGATGACCCAAGATGGCAACTGCACGTGTTTTTAATGATTCAAGATGGCGACCACGAGCATTATAACAAAACTCACTGAACGCTAAGTGGAATCAGGTATCAATTTAAAATGAGTGTTATAGTGAAACAGCACTAAGCAAAACAGCATTAAGCAGGGGTTGCCAGCAATGTTCCCTCTAAGGAATAGTGGTCTGTGAGTGCGCCACATCGGTGTGGCGTGGGACACTTACTTAACATAAGCTCCTCATTCCTCACCCGGGGCAGGCAGCAGGGGCTGAGGCCTGGGGGGTAGGGGCTTGGGGCCTGAGGGCTAGTGGGGTGGTGGCTTGGGGCCTGGGAG
>NW_005842684.1:739708-743194 GCF_000455745.1 Alligator sinensis | reverse complement strand
GGCCTGGTGCGGGCTCCGCCAGCTCTGAGAAACTGCTCTGCTCCCCCACCTCACCTCGGGGAGCGAGCAGACACATGGCGTCAGGGCTGGGGAGTGGAGCACTTCCCCAGAGCCGACAGACCCCATGGAGCAGTTCCCTAGAGCCAGCAGAGTCTCACTCAGGGCAGGCAGCGGCTCCTCCCTGAGGTGAGGCAAGGCAGGGATGGAGGCTGGGGCTATGGCTGGGGCATGGCACAGGGTCTGCCAGCTCTGGGAAACTGCTCCACGGGTTTCACTATCTCCAGGGAAGTGCTCCACTCCCCAGCCCTAATGCCACGTGTCTGCTTACTCCCCGATGCGAAGCGGGGGAGTACAGCAGTTCTCTGGAGCCAGCAGAACCCATGCCAGCCCCCAGCCCCCGCCTCCACCTTGCCTCAGGGTGGATCTTACCTTCTGTAAGTGTCCCATGCTGCAGCCCAGCCCAGCTCCTATCCAGACAGGTGTTCAGCCTAAAAATGTTGTACATGGCCAGACTTTTACTTGTGCGTGGCTGCGGATGCACACACCATAGAGGGAACCCTGGTTGCCTGTATTGGAGCAGCAGAGATCATTGAGCAGCAGGAGCTTGCACCAAGGGAGGGAGTATGTGGGGGGCCACAACCTCCACAAACCCCATACCCACCCCGCCGCCCACCTCCAACTCCACTCCCACACACCCATCCTGCAGGCAGGAACTCCACTCCCAACTTATCAGCTGTGCAGTTGCATGCCACCATGCTGGGTGCCTCCAAATGGGGGCATCCAGCATGGGTGCTCCAACAGTGGTGGAAGCACAGAGCCAGTCTAGTCTAATAGTGTGTGACCTCTGAAAGCCCATGTTTTCTGCCAGCTTTCAGCTTTCAGAGGGGCAGCTGCAGGTAATAAGTTGTTTGGAGGAGACCCACAGGCTGAACAGAATGGTCTGGTGGTCTGGATTTGGCCCACAGGCCATATTTTGCCCTCCCCTGCCCTAGCAGATAAGAAGCAGCCCCAAGGGTTTGTGTAACATTCCATAAGATGAATATCAGGGTGACAGGTAAAAGTATGGACACTGTGGCTGCATGTGGCCTTTTTTTGCATAGGAACCTCCATCATAGTCCATAATTTTATTTTTTTGTATTGTTATATGGTAGTGAGGGGTGACTGCCTGTTTTTTGCTGGTGCTAGTTTCACACCTCCGTCTCTAGGGAGGCAAACATCCAGGTCTGGTCTTTGACTAGGAGCAGCCAAGGTCATTCAGGCCCTAGTATAAGAAGCCAGCAGCCCCATAAGCTTCCGTAACATCCCTGAAGCTGAGCACCAGACTGACACGTAAAAGCAGAGTGGTTGTGGCTTCTTTTTGGTGGGTGCAGGTCCCTCTCACATGACCCAGTCTAATGTAGATGTCTAGAAGAACATCTACTTGACACTTGCATAAGCACACCATTTCTTTCTCTGTCTCTCTCTCTGTCTCTCTCTCACACACAGACAAGCTGAGTGGTGGCATAGGAGGTAGCGTGAGAAGCACAAAGATGCTGTTAGTTTCAGCTATATTCAGTGGCTTCTTGATAAAATATTGAGAGATAATCCCAGGAAGCAACAACATCCCACATTACAAATGTATGCAAAAATGCAGGTGAATTTTGCAAAAGTTATAATTGCCAGGATCTTTTCAAATTCAAGTTCCCTTGGATCATTCTGCATTTTATGAAAGTTTGAGCTAATAGAAATATTTATGGAAAAAAAAGACTTGGTCTGTCCAGACCTTATTCCTACTTACTGTTGTTGTTCTCAGTAGATGCATCTACATACTCATGAATGTGCCAATCTTACAGCATATTAAGTACCTGTAATAACAGGTACTAACTTAATGAGGCATAATCAGTGCTATTGTGCATTATCACAGAAGAATTTTTTTTCTGTGACACTTAATCCATATTGGACTAAAGCTACTGTGCATTAGCACAGTTTTTGCCAGCCTTGCTAATGAGCAGTAGAATTAGTCCAATGTGCATTGAGTGTCTTGTGTAGACACACCCAGTAAATCAGGAAACTAAAGCCATATCAGCCCATTTCTGGGAGCAACCAGATCTCATTAAAATCTGGCAATTACTGAACACAAGTCAGGACACAATGGGCTCATTCCCACCAATGCAAATGTGCATTCTGCAGCACCACAAAGCCTTTTGAAGTGCCACAAACCACACACAGCACACATTCATCCATTCGCCTCGTTGCATATTTGCAGTGCACTGGCAAAATTAGATACAAGGAACTCCCAATAAAACTAAAGAAACATGTTAAACAAAAGCATCATGCTGCACGCTCTAGGAGCATGTGCCACAGCCACTGGAGCCTGGGTGCTCCATGTAGATGCTATGGCAGCTGTCCACACCGTCTCTATGGCTGCTGCATCCACCTGCTGCTTCAGCACGCTGCCTGAGCATGCTGGAGCATATAAGAGTGCAGCAGGGCTCTCAACAGTCTGCTCTGGAGCATGCCTGGAATCCAGGGTCTGTCCTGGCTGAGACACACCACTGGGACCAGCCGGGCTGCCGTGCAGCTGGGCATGGGGGCCAGCCGTGCCCGTTCCCTAGATGTTGAGGCACCCAGGCATCAGCTGCAGGCCAGAAACAGTGTCAGGAGGACCCGAAGGTCATAGTGGGGACCATGGGTAACCACGGTGAGGCACGTGGGGGGAGGAGCAAGAGGGTGAACATTTGGGTCCAGAAGGGCAAACAGCAGCAGTTCACTGTGAGCCACCACCATGAGCGTGTGTTATGGGCAATATCTGCACAGGTGCTGGCCCCAGCCTCCACTTCCCCCTGTCTGAAGATTCAAGAGGAGCTGGGCAGGGTCACTTTGCTCAAAATAGCACAAATTGCTGTCCATCAAAACACACATTCAGGCACATGTGCTGAGGCACAAATCTCTGGCACAAATTTGTGCTGCTGCTATTTGCGCTGCTGCAAGTGCATGTGCCTGCATGTGTGGATGCATCCACTATTCACCTTCACCACGACACTCTGGTTGAGAATGACTACCTTAGCATGAAATGCATTGGGGACATACTGTTCTAAAGAGCTCATGATCAGATCTTTTGTCAGCCCAAACATTATGAGAAAAAAGCTTGCCTTGTTTATTGAATTGGAAATAACTTTTCAGCTCAGGCTTTACATGTTCCTCTGACACTAGTCATAACATGAAATGCATTTTATCATTATGAATGTCAGATATAAGTGCATAGGTATAGTACAGTGAAAAACAACATTTTGGAGAAGAGTATATTGGGCAGTAAAACTGCCTGGTTAGTTTCAAAATGCATCGCAATTTACATCAACATAAGTAAGACAAAATTCTCTCATAAATCTGCCTTCCTTTTTCATGTCCTTGTGACAATGTATTTAGCGGAATTCACAGATTTGTTGGAATCTTCACATGGGCGACTGATGCCTCCTAATACGGGGGGGCACCAGCAGCCAGTCATCA
>NW_005842684.1:729452-739677 GCF_000455745.1 Alligator sinensis | reverse complement strand
AGTCATAAAGGGGGGGGGGGCCCCCCAGCAGCCAATTGCCGTCTGGGGGGCTGGGGGCAGAGGGAGAAAATAAATTTGGGGTGGAAGTCTGTGGGGGAAGGGTTGGGGGGGAACAGGAAAGGGCCATGGGGGAGGGGAGGGAGTGAGGCTGGGCCTGGCACCAGGCAGGGCTCAGGCTCAGTGCTGGGGTCTGCTGCACCCATGTGGCTGCCCCTTCTGCCATGACAGGGGTCACTGCCTGGAGCCAGCGTCCACTGCCTCCCAGCCCTGCACTGGCCCTGGCTCCCTCACCACACCGGCCCTGGTTTGGCCCCAGCCCCACATCACCCAGGGGGACCCAGAGCTGGAGTCAGGCCAGCCTCAGCTGTGTCACTGAGCCGGAGGAGATGGAGCCCCTGGGACCCCTGCCCCACCCCACTCCACCCTGCCCCATCTAAGTCATCTCCTGGAAGAGCCTGGCAGCTCCTGCAGAGTTGTGGCGCCAGGGAGCCAAGGTAGGCACATAGCACATAGCCCCCCTCGATCTTTTCATGGGGCAACAGTGGGCTACAGCTGCAAGGAGAGCTGGGCTCTGCCTGCTCCACACCTCTGCGCCTCACTGCAGCTTTTGACAGTGGTGCACCACCACGTCTGTCCCGCCACTGGGCAGGCTGGGCAGCAAGGCACATGGCGCTGTGCCATGCTGCTTTCAGAGGCTGCAGCAAGGCATGGAGCAGGCAGAGCCCAGCTCTCCTCGCAGCTGTATCCCCATGAATCCCTTACCCTTGCCCCATGAAAAGGTCAAGGGGCCCATGTGCCCCCCTTGGCTCCCTGGCACCATGACTCTGAAGGAGCTGCCAGGCTCCGCTTGTCCCACGACCATGAATGGGGCCCCTACTGGGCCAAGTCATGGGGGAATCAGAGCCCAGCAGCTTGCCCAGAGCCAAGGGGATGGGATAATGTGCTGCCCCTCCCCCAGCTCCCCTGCAGTGTGCGCAGCGGCAGGAGCCACTGGGCTCCAATTGCCCCATGACCCAACTAGGTCAAGTCATTGGACAATTCCCACAGTGCAGTAGGGGCAGGGGTGAATGACTCGACCCTGCCCCTACCCCACTCCGTCCTGCACTTTGGGGGTCTTGATCTCCCCCCACCCTAGCCTAGAAACTGAAGGAGGAAACCTTACGTACCTGCATCCTGCACTGGGCTGGCTGTGAGCCCAGTGTACCCTCCCCCTGCTGCAGCAGTCTGCGGCCTGGTTGCCCTGGCATTTGTGGGGGCTGAGCCCTGTTAGCCCCTCCCCTTCCACTGCCTCTAGAAGCTGATCCCTGCCACCAGTGGAAGTGCCACCAGTGTTTCTCTCAGGGTGGGGGACGGCCAATCTCAGGGGGTGCATGTACATACACATGCACCCCCTACGTGTCCCCAGTGAATCCTCAACCACATTGAAATTCAGTGGCAATAGTAGAGTCCTATAAAGCACTATGTCTAATTCTTAAAGCAAAATTCAGAGGAACAAGGAATTCTGGGTTCTCAACCTGAGTCTATGGATAATCCATTGCATTAGCTTGAGCAAGAAATTTAACTGGTCATTCCATTTTGTTTTACCTACTGGTAACATGGGAGTGATACACACCTACATCACAGGGAGCATACAGGTTTAATTGACTGATGTTTAAAGGTGCCTATAAATCTAAAATAAATGTTCAATGTATTATAATTATTACTCTGTGGTTTCTTGAGCAGGGGAAAAATAGATTTTTTTGAGTGACATAATCTCTCTGCTTATAGCTCTTTTTCACATTGTTTATATATATATATGTGTATGTATGTATACTTTCACATCAAATTTAGCTGTTCATAATTTCAGTGTGTCTCTCATTCCTTATGGCAATCATGGTAAGCTGTGCGGTGGAATTTTATTTATTTATTTATTTTGATTATTCATCAGCAATGACTAGGATGAGCTCACCATTTCCTCTTATAATTTACTGTAACCCAGAATTTAAACTCACGTCTCCAGAGATTAAATCAAATGCCCATTCAAAGCCTGTCTGATTTTAAATTACCAATCTAGGAAAAGAGGGAACATAAAGAGCTAAATTGCTGAGTGATGTCTGCAGGAAATGAGAAAATGACCTACTATATAATACAATGCTCTTTAACAGATGACTGAGCCATGAGAGTTATCTATGAGTCCACAAAAAATAAAGCACAAGATATTCATGTCTACATTTATTTTCCCTCTATGTGCACCCTTCTTTTATGGTTTTTCATTTAATTCTAATCGTGTTTAATATTTCTGTCCCCCAGCACATACACACCCAGTTTATAATTGTAATAATGAAAAAAATGAAAAGATTTTCTCTCATTCAACCACAAGTTATTGGGTTGGAGTCAGGAATTACTTGGTGAAATTCAAAGGTCTGCATTTTACAAAAGGTCAGTCTAGATAATCATAATGGTCCCTAGTGGCCTTAAATCTATTCATCCTTTTGTGGCACCCCATTAAAGCAGATGAGTTAGAATGAAGTCACTAAATTATATGAATTTTCGTGAGTCTAGAAAAAGACACCCCCTTGACCCAGGGCTAGCTTCTGTTAAATTTTAAGTTCCAACTGTAAACCAGGAAGATTCAACTCTTAAGGAAAAGGTTGGAAGGTGTTTTGTATTGTTTTGCTTTGTTTTTTTTGTAATGAAGATTATTAGCTTATGTATAAGGTAAGCCCCACCTCCTCCTTCCCCCCTAGTGTCTAGACTATTAGGATATACAGGGTATTTATAAAGTCCTTGTGCAACTTAAAACTTTAATAACTTTGGATATAGGCATGATAGAAGCAATCTGTTAATGGCCATTGAAAGCATAATTCATTAAGTTTTTTAGCATAGTGTAAGCTATGCATAGGGTAAAGATCACCAATGCAATTCATGAAATCACTCAGCAGCAATTGGAAAATGGTTTCTACAAGTTGGAAAATAGGATTAAATGATGTATTACGAAAGATGGTGGTTATGTTGAAGTCTACAAATTTGAGCTTTATTGTGTTAAAACTTAATGAATTATGCTTTCAATCACCATTTAAAGTTTGCTTCTATCATATGTACAAAGTTATTAAAGTTTAAAGTTGGACAAGGACTTTATAAACACCCTCTATATATCCTAATAGTTTCCATTAAAAACAAAAGAAAACAAAACAAAAAACCTTCCAACCTTTTCCTTAAGAGTTTCATCTTCCTGGTTTACAGAAGGAACTTAAAATTTAATAGTAGTTAGACCTGGGTCAAGGGGGTGTCTTTAGCAAATAGCAGTAGCACATATTTGCAGTGGTGATCCAGGTGTGCAGAAGCTGGCTGGAAGCTGGAGTGTGGCTCTGGCCAGCCGGGCTCCAATTTCAGGTGGTGCACACTGCAGCTACATTCATCACCCCACTTTTTTCTTGCATGTTTTTTTTTTTTACATGGGGATCTCCTGGTGTAAAAAAACCCCAGCCACACTGCTAATTAGCAGTGGAGCAAATGCCTGCATGTGTGGCATATGTAGTTTGCGACACCACAGCTGGGTCTGTGGCACTGCAAACCGCACATGCATGCTCTTACCCATCTAGTGCCTATCTAGTCTGTTAAAAATGGAAGAAATTCTAATTTGTAAAAGTGTATAAACATACTTTAAAAAAAATCAATCTTTTTGTTGTTGCTGTTGAATTTCCGATTCATTATGGATTTCACTGCCTGCTTGCTTTGCAGTGTGGAGAGTATGAAAGAAAAAAAAATCCCCAAAAGAGCACTGTCTTCAGAAACTTCTACCAAATATAAATATCTCATATTAACTATGTTGAACTTGTGTTATAATATGAAACCATTTTGTGGTTCTATTTCAAACTACTTGAATGTTTATCTGAAAGCCTTCATTATGCTAATATTGATAGGATCCATCTAACGCCACCTTCTGTTGGAGTAAAATGACTCATTTTAATTTAGGTAGTTCGCGAAGCCCCATTGCACAGTAATATGAATTTAATGACAGAAGATCTCAATCAAGCCTCTATGATCTCCAGAAACCTCTGCAGTTCTTCCAAAAGTTATTATTCCCCAAGCATGCTTATTGGTCAAAGATTATTTTAAAGGTAAAAAACCTTCATTATGAAGACATGGACAAAGGACTAACCAGGAGCTGCCATCCAAACAAATTGTAGTTCCTGAATCTGCCTCCCATTAATGTTCAGAGCTAATGTAGTTTGGACATCCTGTTTTTAACATTCATACTCCTGATGCTTAAAATGAGTCTTCTACAGTCTCCTGACCTTGTTCTTTTACTGTTAACCTTTAGATACTTTCATTATAGTCCCTCACAGGCTTTTTCCCCTCTTGGTCACTTAGCAGATTGTATATTGCATCTGCCATTCATTATGTTGAAATTAAATAGTCATGAAAGCTGTTGGCCTAAATGTGAATGTTGAAGGTGGACTTAAAAATAGCGGTGCTTTCCTGCCATTGGCTGGATGGCATTTCATTAAAGGAAATTTGCAGTCGTGCTGCTTCAATCAGCAGCAGTTTTATTCCAGTAGTTGTGAGTGGGTATAGAATAGTAAAACAAAAGGATATGATGGTTTGTCCTGGGTCAAGTAGATTTAGAGAAATCTCATTTCCTCTAGGGGTTTTGGTGGCCTGCAAAGAATATGACTGTTTTCCCCATCATTCTCTATTTTGTATATCCATGGTTGTGTTTATATAAACTTCCTAATTCATGTAAAACAAGCTATTAGTGTAAATTTACACTAACAGTTCTTTTACATCAGCCTGGTAGCAAAAAGAGACCTTAGAGTTAATTACATTTATATCTACACTATGACTGCAGTTGTTTATAGGGATTTGATTGCAGTTGAGGATCATGCCTTGGCTGAGTGAGGATCACAGCAAGTTCCAGGTTTGTGGACAGATGAAGCCAATAAAAGTCCTAGACACAACTTTGCACAGCCCCCTATCCATGCTGATATGACCAGTCCTGTTTGGGCAAGTGGGCTGTCTCTCCTTCTTCTACTGACTGCTGAGGTTTTGGAGGTCTCTTCCTTAGACTGCAGACAGAAGACTCTCAGCAGTCTGTAGGTGTGTCTATACATTGCCCTGTGGTGACGGTGTTACTGTGTCATGCTTTAGTACTTCCTTTTGAAAGTACTAAAGCTTGGTGCAGTAACCACCCATACTGCACTATGCATATGGCGCACAGTTAGTTTTAGCCACTACTTTGCCATAGTGGTGCACTAAAATGGAGGAGCGTGCCACTATGGTGAAGTAGCTGCCAGTCACATGTAGACTCACGTACGGCAACATAGCACATAGATACAACCTGTGCATAGGACCCCTGTCAGCACCACTCTGTCAGAGACATGGTGGGGTGTCAGTTATAAAGTCTTTCACAGAGCAGTAAGTTTAATTGTTAACACAGTCCAGTAAAATGAGCTGGGCAGTGCAAACTTCTCTGAGCTACTCTTCTATGGTGTTTGCAGACTCAGGGAAACTTTATTGCATTGGCTACACTCAGGGCATCTTTACAAGCTTGTCTTTATGATCATAAGGGCTAGTAACATAAAGTTTAATCACATCAAATTAAATTAAATTAAATATGTTTCTAACATGTATGATTTTAGGAGTTGGGAACCTAAGCTGCCTATACACTTGCTCAGAGAAGGGGGAAGGGACATTTTAATTAGAGTGGTTTCTGGACAGCCGCTCTAATTAAAACAGCTCACTGTCACAAGTATTAAGTCACCCACCCATATAAATAGGGAGAAAATATTATTTGGGGTAGTTGGGGGTGTGGTGTGGAGTACGCCACCTGACCCTTGCCCTTCCCTCCTGTATGGCTATAGCAGGGCCAGCAGGCACTGCTGCTGTATGCAGCAGAGGAGTAAGTGTCAGGGGTGCTGGGTGTGGTGCTGCAGCGGTGGGGCATGGCAGTGGCACAACTGGAGCTGCATTTGGGGGGGATAAGCTCCATTAGCCCCAGCCTTCCACTACCAATGCTTCCCACCCCCCCACCATGTTTCAAAATGGTTGTGGGGGTGCTTTAACTAAAGCTCATTCAACAAGGTTTAGTTAAAGTGCCCCCACAGCCATTTTGAAATGCAGGGGTTGTGGGGAGTGTTTAGTACGTATGACAGTGAGGCAACACTGGAGCGTTCTAATTAGAACACAAATGAGCACATCTATAGGTTTTGGTTCTAAAACTCTTTAAGTAATTCATATTGAAAGCTAGAGTCCTGACCATGGCTGAACAAATGATTCAACATCAAGAATTTACTTAGTGCCCTAATTCCTAAATTAAGTTTTGCGGTACACTAGGGTACTGTGAGATCCTTTTAAGAGTGGCACAGGGTGCCATACAATATTAGTAACATTAGGGGTGCAAACACCTACACATGATTCACAAGGTAAACCAGAGATTCCAAATTGGAATCTATGGTGTCAGAAACATTCTGGCCTGTTTGGTCTTTCTGAGTTTGTTGCAACACAATAATAACTCTATTATTTTTCCAGAGTGAAAAAGCAAGTGAAAGCTCAGACCTTGCATTATCTGGGGGGTGCCTTGAGTCTAAAAATGGTTGAGAATCACTATACAAAGGTAATTCAAGTGGAATTGCAGAAGCCTATGTCTATCACTAGGTGGTGGTGGTGGTACAGAAACAATCCAACTTGTTCCTTTGCTTGGTAAACAGAAGCATTAATAACAGTATAGCTGTGAAGTGATTTTGTTACAAAATGCATATTTGTACTTCTTATTTTTACTGCTCAAGGTGTATTTTATGCTGTTTTTTTAATTTTTGTTTTTGCTTTTCAGGAAGGTAACTGTATCTTCAAGGATCAAATATTGTAGAGTTATAATATGTGAAAATTTAGCTAGACATAGCTACTCACAAAAAACTTAAAACAGGCATCATGGAATGAAATACTCATCAGCTGATAAATGTTTAAGAGTAGTTTACAAACTGTTCTGTACCAGAAACTCTCTGCCCTTTATAGGGTAGGACTTCTGAAGTCTTTTGTAAAAAAAATAAAAATTAGAAGAGACTTGGACTCACCAGAATCTGTCAGATCACAAGGGTGACAAACTGGCTGCATACAGGCTAATGTCAATAGCTGCACTCCCACCCACAAACCCTCCTTAACTTCAGGCCTAGTGTTCTTCATACAGTAAAGGACAAAGATTTAGGATACAGGGATACCATTCCAAGCTCTGCCCCTAAGCTGTTAGGTGACCTTTGCCAAGCCACTTTGCTCCCCTGTGCCTCGATTTTTCCTACATGTTAAATGAGAAGGATGGTCTTGGCCACCTTTACAAAGCCCCTGGAGTTCTGCAGCTGGTAAAACTTAAGGATTAGGATGTACTGGCAAACCTTCCCCACCAGCCCTCCTTTTTATCCATTCTAGTAGCCCACTTACAACCTGGGTGCTGCCCTCTGGTGGGCTTCAGTGCACCAGTTGAAAAGCACTGCTACTGTGACTGAAGTTAGATGTATCACGCATGGCTTGCAAAGAATGATGACCAGTTTTCTTAACTTGAAAGAAAATGAATTTCAGGGACTCTTTGGGAACACCAAGGCCTAGAGACAGAACCCTGAAATTAGGCACCAGCCCTGAAAATCCAAGACGGTTGATTGCCTTATGTATACCCTTCTAGAGCTTGCTCTTGTCTACTACCTCTTCAAACTAGTAAGAATCCAGGACAGAACAGGTGAGCATTAAGCCACAAAGTTAGAGAAGTTTTTACCTCCCTGCCACTGATTGGCCAAGAGGTCCTGGTGGCGAAGGGGTGCACTGGTCAGCTGCAAGCAGTGGGATCATCAGGGCCCCTTGGCCAATAAGCAGTGAGTTGACAAAAATGGTACCATTTTTAAAATTGCAGTTTTCATTTCCCTGCTGCTAATGTCCCTGGGCAGAAGGGTGCAATCCCACCTTCAAACTCGCCCACCATGATTTGATATTTAAAAGGTAGAATTCTTTCAATGGGGCCTTCCCTTTCTGCTGGGCACTCTGGCAAACTTCATCCATCCTGCTGTTCACGGCATCCCCTACCATCCTAGTGCACTGTCACCACTTTCACAACTTCTAGTCTCGGTCATGTGCACCCCTCTTGGCACCAATCATGGACAGCCTCTACCCCATGCAGATGGATGCCACCCTAAGTAAGGCTTCTGGGGACTATTGGGAGCTTTTCTGCCCCCACACTTCCTCCACAAGCCTCCAAGTTTTAAATCAGTCACTTGTACCCCGGTTCAGACTGCGAGCATTTCAAAGACACCCAACCTTCAGGTTTAGGCTGGAGTGCATTCCTTACAGATAGGCTCCCGTCTTCCCACCCAGGATCCCTAAAAGTCCTTTTCAGATAAACAAACAAAAATGTGGGCAGAATGGCTGCCCTTCTGGTGCATGCTCCTCCATCTGCCATCAGGAAGGCTTCATGTTCACTTCCGTCCTTCTCTTACAGCAGCCCCTGGGGTATTCCAGCCACTCAGGGATGGGAGCTTCTGGTGTTGTGGCATTCCAGTCTTGTGCAGGTGAGTAAAGCCTCTTTGATTGATGAACACCCAGAATGGAGCTGGAAGTCCCAGTGTGTCAAGTCCTGGGTATGCCCCCAGGCGTCCCTTGTTCCCTGCTCAGGGCTTCCACTGTTGAACCCTCTAGGCACCTCCCCTGTGCTCTGTGCCAGCACAGCCTATATGGTCATCTCTGTGCTGACATGCGTGACACTCTGGCAAAGCTGGCAGTGACAGAGACTGGCTGTGGCCCTGGCTTCAGAAAGGGGGAGGATCAGCTCCATGCCAGCGGGGGCAGTGTTCAAGTGAAGCCAGCAACAATGGAGACAAGCTCCTGACCTCGCTTTGGTAAGGGGGAGGGTGTGAGTGCACTTGCTCTCTCCCATTTCCCTCTTACCTTGCGACATCAGTGTATTCATAGATTTTCAGGACTTGAACGGGGTGAAATAGAATTGCACTCGGGTACCTAAATCCATTTAGATACCTGAAAGGTAGAACAGGAGTAGACAGACACCAGAGCTCCTTTGGCTCAAACAAGATTCAGCAGAAGTCGACCCAAATAAGATTTTCCTCAATCTCCATTTCTTTCCTGGGATTCCAGATGAGTTGTACCAGATGTGACATTTTTTATGAACCATATGCCCATGCAAAAGCCAGCCCCACATCCCCTTGTGGACAGAAACCTGTGAATTTCCTTGATCATATGTAGCAAGGAGTCCCAAGACTGCGGTATGGAAAGATGCTGCTTTGCCCCAGTGGGTTTCCCCCATTTATATGGCTTCCCCCTTTCCTTGGTATACAGTCTAACTGATAATGCAGATATGTCTGTGATATAGCTGCTGCTTCTAGGGTCAATCTGGCCACACAGATAATGATTCTACTCAGTCCTACTATTCCTAATAGACCCCACCACTCTGCAGTTCTTCTTGGGATACAAGCATGCTTGCAGGGCTCTCTTCCTTCATCGAGGCTGGGGAGTTCATGTAGGCCTCAAGCTGGAGAAAAGAATATGGACAAGGGTGAAGAAAGTAACACAAGTCTACATAACAGTCCTCTCTAGATTGTGCGGGCCGGCTCCCAATCCCATCTTCGCCATGTGCGAGCCGGGCCCATCTTTGCGCACGCGGACTGTGGCCAGGAGCCCGGGCACGCGGGGCCGGAGAAAACCGCGGGGCGGTAAGGTATGCGCGAGCTAGAATCAGTTACGGAGGCGTAATGGTTCATTGAAAAGATTATTTACTTACACCCAAGGTGGTCAGGGTTTAGGCTGGACAGCTTTGCAGGCGCAGCTCCGCTTAAATCTTCGTTGGAAAACTCTGACAAACTCAGTTCTTTGACCCCGGAGTGGTTTAGGCTCTGCGGGTTCGACAATTTTTTCCTCACGGAGTGGCTGAAACTCCGTGGGTTCTGTTCGGTTCCCAGGTCCCCTGGAGCTGTTATCACTCCGTGGGTTCGAAAATTGGGTATATAGGATAGGGATACATCTAGGATTGCGCTCGGTGACGGGGAGAGGCTAGAAGCTAAACAGACCTCCATTGCCTGCTTAAGAAAGGTGCGTTGGGTCCGCAAGGGTCCACATCGCTTGGAGATCTTCACACAGCGCGAAGTCTCCTCCTCCTGGCGAGTTCTGAATCTCTCCAAGTTTCCTCTCTCTCCGACTTGGGCGGAAACTACCCAAGCCTTTTGTACGGCTAGCAATCCCATAGCGTGGCGCCAAC
>NW_005842684.1:726669-726904 GCF_000455745.1 Alligator sinensis | reverse complement strand
CAGCAGCCCGGGCACGCGGGGCCGAAGAAAACCGCGGGGCGGTAAGGTACGCGCGAGCTAGAATCAGTTACGGAGGCGTAATGGTTGATTGAAAAGATTATTTACTTACACCCAAGGTGGTCGCGGTGTAGGCTGGACAGCTTTCCAGGTGCAGCTCTGCTTGAATCCTTGTTGGAGGACTCTGACAAACTCGGTTCTTTGACCCCGGAGTGGTTTAGGCTCCGCAGGTTCGACA
>NW_005842684.1:723857-726615 GCF_000455745.1 Alligator sinensis | reverse complement strand
GCGTTGGGTCCGCAAGGGTCCACATCGCTTGGAGATCTTCACACAGCGCGAAGTCTCCTCCTCCTGGCGAGTTCTGTATCTCTCCAGGTTTCCTCTCTCTCCAACTTGGGCGGAAACTACCCAAGCCTTTTGTACGGCTAGCAAGCCAATAGCTAGCTGCCACGTATGCCTACATTTAGAACCGGCCAATAATGTGGCACGAATCTAAATACAAGTGGCGGGAACTCCTTTTCACTGTGCATCACTATGATGCAAAAGAAATGCACCATGCAAAGAAGGCTACAAACGGCGGGAAATACTCTTTTGCATGCGGGTTCTCCCATTGCAGCAGAAAACTCTACTGTGCAAAAAAGCTGCAATTTGGCGGGAACATAATTTAGCGGTGCCGAAGCACACAAAAACAAAAAACCACAACTTTGGGTTGTGACATAGATGACTGTCCCATAAAAGGCATCTTTATTGTCTTGCTGCCCTGCCTGCTTTCAGAAGGGTTTAGTTTTCAGGGACCCACTGCACACTGTGATCAGACCAAGACTCCAAGCCCTATTTATCTAACTAATGTGGGTGAGGAAGGCTTACGTGTATTGGGTGCAGGTAGAGGGAAGGGGATTTGTATGCTATGAGAAATAGCAGCAGACTATCTTTTGACAAGCTGCCTGTGAGTATAGCCATCTTACAATCAATAAGAAGGAAGCCACTGTCATCCAACATCTATTTTATGGAGAAATACACATTAAAAAGTCATAGTCAGGCTTGGCTTGCTACTTTGTATGCATGTCTACACGTGCTATTAATGTGATACAGGCTTACTGAACAGTGAAATACTGCACAGTGAAATACTGCATAGTAGACCTTCCCTGGGAGCACATCTACATGTGCATCCTCTTAGGAGAAAATCTACTCCCAACTGAGCAGCTCAGCACAGGGCTGCTCCTGCCCTGCTCTGCACCACCCCCTCCACCCCCACAGCAGCAAGGGGGCACTCCAGGCTCCCCTGGGGTGCTAGCCCAGGGGCTGACAGGGGGCATGGGAGCTGGTCCAGATGTGCACAAGGCCAGGAGAGCTCTGCCATCTGCAGGAGCAGCTGTCTTCTGGCTCCAGGCACATCGGGAGGGGTCCTGATGTGCATGGGGCTGGGAGACAGCTGACACTGCAGCCAGCATAGGTTTTCTGACCCCATGAACATTGGGTGACACAGTTGCCACACCTGGAGCAGCAGGGCAGAGTAGAATGAATAGGCAGTGGCCACCATGGAAATGTAAAGTTAATAGAAGTGGGGGTGTTTCCCATGTAGCCTTTAACTGGTCAGATGATATAGTTATGATAAATTTACAACTGATTTTATAAAAGGCTAACAACAGATATTGAGATGGTATCTCTTGTAAAGAAAGCAAAAGGCTTTTTGTCAAAAATCAATTATTGTGTGTTAGGCTTTGGACATTTCAGATTTTTGACAGAAAGCTGAAATTTTGACGTTTTCCATGGGAAAAAAATTAAATCAAAACCCTAACTTTCTATTAAAAACAATTTTGACAGAAAAATATATTTTGGCCATGCATAGTAGCTCTAGGAATCACATAAAGAGAAGGTGTTAAAGATTGTTATAAGCAAGGACTACAAAGCAACTTATCAACCTGTTTTACCCTATCACACTCTCTTATAATTGTTTAACATATACAAATGACTATTAATCATTATTAATTTTGTCTACATTTTCCAAAAAAAGCAGAGCTCATATTTAGAGAAATAAGTGGCTTTGGTTTAAAATATTTAAATAATATTTTAAACCTTTTTTGAAATACTTCCTTCAAAATACTCCTTGTCTTTAGTTTTATTTTAAAGCTGAAACCAGTGTCATTTTTGCAAAACTTACTATGCAATTCCTTAATCTATTTAGCTGAAAACAGCGCATATTATCATGCCAAATAAGTGTCTTGAAAACAAAAAAAATTCACATTTTTTCCAAGCAAATGTTTATGGAGTTTCATGCAGCTGCAAAATATTGTATGTATAGAAAATGCACAATTGTATAAATTATAGAATGATCACAAACAAATTAAAGGGAAATGTATGAAGCAATGCAGATCCCTAATGGATAATTTATGTGGGGTCAATTAATAGTATTATTTCTTATCTAAGTCCTCATTTAATCTGTTGAAATACATTATTGTGATTGTTAATGTCAGTTCATTTAAAGTGAAGTGTTTCCTTGGCATGGAACAGAATTGAGCAACATTTGGAAATGCCTGCCCAAAATTTTGAACATCTGTGTCCCTCAATGGGACAAAAATTCTAATTCTAAAATTGTTCATAGAATGAACATTTTTTTAAAAAGTTTTGATTCAGAAATGTTGATATACTTGATTTTTTTTTCACTAAAAGTGAAATTTTCCTATTAAAATCATTTGAGGAAATTGCATTTTCTATTAGAAAAGTATTTGGGGGAAAATATGGTAATCATTTTCAGTAGAGCTCTTATCAGGGGTTTTTTTTAATCTGCTTTCCTTCTGTTTGTGCTTCTTTTCTCCTGTATCATGCTGTGGTACTAATGAGATGCTGTGAACTTAGGAACATTTCTATTTTTGCAGGAATTCTTAGAATTTTTAAATCCACAATATACGCTTATTTTAGATATTTATGAATACTTTGTACACCCAGGAAGCACCTACCTATGGATAACTCATAATAACAATGATTCATTCTAAAGAGAAGAACCTCAGAATTCAAAAAGTAGTATCCAACACGCTGGTTCAGTAAA
>NW_005842684.1:709857-723826 GCF_000455745.1 Alligator sinensis | reverse complement strand
TGACTTTTCAATCTAAAACCTTTCTGTTCTTTTTTTTTCTTATGGTAATTCATAAACTGAATTTTTTTAAAGTAAAACTTCTCTTTCAGATATCTTTTTCTTGGGAGTAGAGGAGTTTTAAAAAATAAACTGAAAGAAAAATCCCTCAATAAATTATAATTTTGTAAACCTTGGGCAAACTATTTGTTAGCCATCTTTATTCTGAACATTATTTGATCAGTCATCACAATACATCCGATGATTGGTAAATAATTGTGTTTTACAAGTTTTACAGTATTTTAACCCTATTTGACAGTTGGAAACACTTAGGAACAGATTGGTTTATAGTCTACATTTTTCAAAATTGGTCAACTGATTTAGAGTGGGCAACTTGAGCTACCTAGAGCCACTTGTGAAAGGTATGTAGGTGTCTTGCTCTCACTGATGTCAAAATCTTGAAGGGTTTGGGTCCCACTGGAGGATTTTCATAGGGCTTAAGCACCAACAGCTCCCACTGAAGTTAGATAAATTTGCCTTAGCTAGTGTTGATAAATCATAGCCTGAGTGACTCTACCTAGTTGTCGTTCAAGAGAGAGATAGGTGATAGGAGGAAAGGAGAATATCATATAAATACCTCCTAGACTGTGTGTGGAACCATGGCACTATGAGTAAAACTGTGGACAGAAACTCATGATGTATGGTTTCTTTTGCATAGACTTCATTTCTGAGCTTGAGCGGTCATTGTGTCTTTCAGCTCTGACTTCCAGACCTTTGAAAGTGGAACAACAAACGTCTTCTGTCAATTTAGATATTATTATTTTGGTGCAGAAGCTCTCTCTCCTTGTGGACAGCGCTTAGCCCAATGGGACCCTAATTTCAGATAGGGCCTCTAGGAGATGATGATATGAAAATAAGTAACAACACTAACAGAGTTCAGTGGCAGAGGAAAGGCTGTTAAAACAGCTTGATAATTCCATCAGCATGAGTCTAAACCTTGTTTTGGACTTGTGGGCCATGTCCTCATGAGCAGGGGTATGTGCTAGCTGCAGGGGAAAAAAGCAACCAGACAAATTTGTGCTGCTGCTTTTTGCCCCAGTACACGTCCCTGCACTTGGGATCAGCATGGGAAAAATGCTCCAGGTGGGGTAGGGGAGACTGGGGCCAGCACCTGGGCTGTCCCCAATAGCCTTACGTGGGATCCTGGTGCTCCAGCAGTGGTGATCTGGGTGCTCAGAGCCTGGCTGGTAGCCAGAGCATGGCTCTGGACACCCAGGCTCCTGTTTCAGGCGGCACATGTTTCAGGCTTCAGTTTCTGCCGCCACATGCACCGCCCCACTTTTTTCTAGTGCAAGTTTTTTTGACACTGGAATCTCCTGGTGTCGACACCGCCTCCCCCAACCATCACCACACTGCAAATTAGCACTGCAGCAAATGGCTGCATGTTTGGTGCATGTGGTTTTTAGTGTCTCAGTGGGTCTGCAAAACCACAAACTGCACGTGCACACTTGTCTGGACATGCCTATGCTGTGCATATTTTAAGCTAATCACATTGGCCCTTTGTGTACTTTTGGCTAAGGAAACTGGTATCCCTAAACCATATTAGTCCAATGCACTGACAGGCTTTGGATGCACTTTTGAATTACAATAATTACCTTAGCTGGAAGATCAGAAGGTGAAGACAGGTGGACAGGATAAAGATCTTGGAAAAAAAAGTTGGATAAACATTTTTTTCCTCCCAAGGCTAAAATTGTTTGCTTATTTTTTAAGTCATCTGTTTACAGATGTGCAATCCTGTTTCAGTTCCACTGTAGGGAAGCAACACATTTCATGAAGGGAAGAAAGGAATCTCTGCATCAGAACTGACTTATTTTGGGCTCCTATGTTATCCTCTGCTATTCTCAGGGGTTCTTTCTAAGGTCTCAGATAGAAAGCATCCCTCAGGGAAAAAGGAAGGAGGACCTAATCATTCAAACCTGGCAAACCATGGGTGTTATTCAAAGAGGGTCCAGTGCTTACTTTTTAGGGGGTGTTTTTTTTTAAGAGAAACACAGAGCAGCGAAGGTGTTTTAAATTTCAACCCTTCTAAATTCAGAGTAAATCTGCTCACGTACAAAAATCAGCTCCTTGATTGAGTTGTTTCATTAACTATATGAAATGAGACAAGTGAAACACTTGGGAAACCAGTGAGATTTAGAGGCAAAGAGTGAATTCAAAGAGATGATTTGAAGGTTATGTGGTAAAACGCTCAGTTTCTCCAGCTAATTAGGGCTGCTGGGACTATTGGGTAATGTGCAGTTTCTAGGTCATATTAAGTTTAGAGGCTTCTTCTTTAACCAATTGAAAAATAAAGTTTGGCTGAACTACTCTACAATGCAATTATGTTCCCTCTAGGTTATCTATCTTCATTTTTTATTGCCATGTGCTTAGCAACCAACTAAGGAAGAGGGCAGAAACTGAAATAACCCAAGTATTAAAATCCCATGAGCAAGGGTTTTTTTTTTTTCCTTTACATTGAAAAAAATAACATTTTATATTATAGCTAAAGGTATTAGCTCCATTGTGCACAATGACTGAAGATACTGTGAAATATCTACCATCCTAAGAAAACCTATAAAATAAAATTTCTCTGTAGGCAAGTGCAAGTCAGATTCTTTGCTGTGCTAAAGTAGAAGAGCTCCACTATTTTCAGTGGAGCTACCCAGGTCAGCACAGCTGAGGATCTGCTTAGTTTAAGGTACACCAACCAATCCCTCTGCATACCCAGCCTTCTTGCTTGAGAAGCAGGGTTTAGATTGGTACTTTACTGAAGTATATGTCATTTCTCAGGGTTGTCAGTACCAGGGCACAAACTCAGAACCACTCATAAGTTATGGCACTGGCACTGTGCAAGTGTCAGAGTGCCAGGTGTTGAAGGCACGTGGAGTGGAAGTCATAGGCAGAGACTTTTTCCTTGGCTGTCATTCCGGAACTGGTGGTGAGGACAGTAAAGATGTAGCCTAAGCAGCCACGGTACTCTTAAAGCAGAGCATCTGATCAGCACCCCTTGCTCTGTGTTGTTCCTAATGCTTCAATATAATCCAGTCACTTCAAGTGTGTATGTGGAAAGAATAACTGGAACAAGGAATGGAGAAGGGCTTTTAATGCATTGTGAAACAAGCCAATTGATGCCAGGCTATTAGACCCAGCAAAACTCCCTCCATTTGCATACTGAAAGAAACAAGAAGCCAAATTCCAGCCTAGCCCACCACTACAGTAGAAAACCAGGTAAAGCTCCATGGCTGGGCCTGCCTTTGTGGCTTCCCAGTACAATGAGGAGCCATATGGTAGAGGTCTACCCAGTAGTAGATCAAGAGAATGGTGTAAAATGAAAATGCCAAAAAAAAAAAAAAAAAAGGGGGGGGGGGGGGGGGAGACCTGACACCTGGCAACATATAGGCAATATATTCTATAGTTTCAGACACACAAACATATGGATGCTCCTCAAGGTCCTCCACTCTTCTACAAACCATTCAATCAGCATTGCTGGGCTATCACAAAACTATACCTTGTCCTCTACAATATGGGAGTAAACAAAGCATTTGACTCACTTATTTGTACGTCCCAGCTCCAGGCTGATCCAGTTAACCAAGGAAACAGCTAAGCTGGATGTGAAAGGGACTTTGGGGTGCGGGTGCTTTCCATTGCTAATATGCACAGAGCTGCCCATGATTGGGATGGCCAGACTGGTGCATGATGTAATTTAAATCATTGTGACCCCATTGCATCACCTATAAAATGGTCTCTGACTTTTCCTTTTGCAGTACCCAAAATATTGCCTGGGGGGCACGAGTATGAGATGGGGGTTATGACCTCTTGTCCCAATCCCAGGATGGGCAGGAGGGGAGGCAGACATTTTTTTTTGCCCAGGTGGTGCCAGTTTGGCTTCCCCTCACCCCAGGCTAACAGCTCCAGCTGGCACTATTCTCTTTTCCTGAACAGACCCACTTCCATATGGGAGGGACCTACCCCCTACACAGTTAGGGTAGATGCACATAGCTTCCCTAACAGCATTATCCAGTCATAACAAGTGTCCCTGATTTCATTGCTCCACTTCACTGGCTATGGAAACACTCTATAAGTGCCCCAGGTTGGCCCTTCACCATAGAATCATAGACTCATAGAAAATTAGGGGTGGAAGGGACCTCAAGAGGTCATCTAGTTCAGCCCCCTGCTCAAAGCAGATCCATCCCCAACTAAATCATTCCAGCCAATTTTGTCTAGCCAGGTCTTAAAACCCCACAAGGATGGAGATTCCACCACCTCTCTCAGTAACTTGTTCCAGTGTTTTACTACCCTTGCTGTGAGAAAAATGTTCCTAGTATCTAACCTGAAGTTCCCTTGCTGCAACTTGAGATCATTGCCCCTTGTTCTGTCATCTACCCCCACTGAGAACAGTCTAGCACCATCTTCTTTTGAACCCCCCTTCAGGTAGTTGAGGGCTGCTATTAAATCCTCTTTCAGTCTCCTCTTCTGTAGACTAAATAAGCCCAGTTCCCTCAGCCTGTCCTTATAAGTCATGTGCCCCAGCCCTCTCACCATTTTTGTTGCCCTCACCTAGACTCTCTACAATTTGTCCACATCCTTTCTGTAGTAGGGGGACCAAAACTGAACACAGTACTCCAGATGTGGCTTCACCTGTGCTGCATAGAAGAAAATAATCACTTCCCTTGACCTACTAGCAACACACCTACCAATGCAATCCAATATGCCATTAGCCTTCTTGGCAACAAAGGCACACTGCTGGTTCATATTCAGCTTATTGTCCACTGTAACCCCTAGGTCCTTTTCTGCAGAGCTCCTGCCCATCCAGTCAGCCCCCAGACTGTATTAGTGCATAAGATTGTTCCATCCTAAGTTCAGGATTTTGCACTTGTCCTTGTAGAACTTCATGAGATTCCTTTTGGCTCAATCCTCCAATTTGTCTAGCTCACTCTGAATCCTAGCCATACCCTTCAGCATATTTACTTCTAGCATATTTACTACTCCCCACAATTTGGTGTCATCTGCAAACTTACAAAGGGTGCACTTTAAGCCATCTTCCATGTCATTGATGAAGATATTGAACAAAACCAGCCCCAGGACCAACCCTTGGGGCACTCCACTTGATACTGTCTGCCAACTAGACATTGAGCCATTGATTACTACTTTCTGAGCCTGGTGTTCAAGCCAGTTTTCTATCCACCTTATAGTCCATTCTTCCAGCTCATACTTCCTTAGCTTGCCTGCAAGAATTTTGTGGGAGACCATATCAAAAGCCATGCTAAAATCAAGGTACACTGCATCCACCTGTCTCCCCACATCCACAGAGCCAGTCATCTTGTCATAGAAGGCAATCAGTTTGGTCAGGCATGATTTACCCCTGATGAATCCATGCTAATTGTTCCTAATCACTCTCTCTCCCCCAAGTGCTTAGAAATGGATTGCTTGAGGATCTTCTCCATGATTTTTCCAGAGACTAAAGTGAGGCTGTCTGATCTGTAGTTCTCCAGATCCTCCTTTTTCCTTTTCTTAAATATGGGCACTATGTTTGCCCTTTTTTAATCATCCACGACCTCTCCTGATCACTATGAGTTTTCAAAGATGATGACCAGTGGCTCTGCAATCACATAAGCCAACTCCCTCAGCACCCTCAGGTGCATTCCATCTGGCCCCCTGGACTTGTACATGTCCAACTTCTTTAAATAGTCCCTAACCTGTTCCTTTGCCACTGTGGGCTGCTCACCTCCTCCCCAAACTGTGCTTCCAGCTGCAGGAGCTGAACTTGTCTGTGAAGACTGAGGTGAAAAAGGCATTGAGTACTTCAGCCTTTTCTGCATCCTATGTCACAAGGTTGCCTCCCCCATCCAGTAAGAGACCTACACTTTCCCTGATCCTCCTATTGCTACCGACATACTTGTAAAAACCCTTCTTGTTACCCTTCCTATCCCTGGCTAGCTGCAACTACAATTGCGCTTTGGCCTTTCTGACTTCATCCCTGTATGACCAAGCAATACTCTTATAGTCTTCCCTAGTTACTTGTCCAAGTTCCCACTTCTTATAAGCTTCCTTTTTATGACTTCGTATATTGAAGAGTTCCTTGCTAAGCCAAGCTGGTCTTCTGCCATACTTGCTATTTTTCCTGCACTTTGGGATGGTTTGTTCCTGCACCCTCCATAAGGCTTCTTTAAAGTACAGCCAGCTCTCCTGAACTCCTCTCTCCCTCTGACTGGCTTCCCAGGGAGTCCTGCCAATGAGTTCCCTTAGTGAGTTGAAGTCTGCTTTTCTGAAGTCCATAGCCCTTACTCTGCTGCTCTCCACCCTTCCTTTCCTCAGGATCCTGAACGCAATCATCTCATGGTCACTGCTGCCCAATTTGCCATCCATTGCTACATTCCCCACCAATTCTTGCTTGTTTGTGAGCAGCAGGTCAAGAAGAACACATCCCTTAGTTGGCCGCTTCAGCACTTGCACTAGGAAGTTGTCCCCAGCACTCTTCAAAAACTTCCTGGATTCCCTGCACACTGCTGTATTGCCCTCCCAGAAGATGTCAGGGTGATTGAAGTCCCCCATGAGAACCAGGGCCTGTGACTGGGAAACTTCCATTAGCTGTTTGAAGAATCCTCATCTGCCATTACCTCCTAGTTCACCACTAACTTCTCATTTTATTGGGAACCTGTGAAGACAGGCCAGGCCATGGATTTCCACCTGGTTTCCTAGTCTCGTGGTAGGCTAGTCTGAAATTTGGCTTCTTATTTCTTTTGATGTATACATGGAGGGAACATTCCTAAGTTTAACTGACTGGCATCCTCTGCCCCATTGGCTTGGTTCACAATGCCTTAAAAGCCCTTCTCCATTCCTGGCTCCAGTCATTTGTTCCAATTCCTCTCCTTTTCCTAATAAAAACTTTAGTTTCAAAGAAGACTAAGAAAGTATATGACATCCTCTATTCAATTACAAAAACAGATCGCTGCCCATTTTTTACTACTAATAAAAGCTATTGAAGTAAGGCATTCATATCTCATTAACGAAATACAGGCAGTAAGTCACCTTGAGTGTAAATTGTGTGTGTGTGTGTGTGTGTGTGTGTGCACGCACGCGCATGCATATCATTAAACCCTTCCTAAGGAAGAAAGTGCAGTGACACTTGAAAAATATGAATAGAATATTTTTTGTTGAATGTTCCTAGGCACTATGGGCCAGATCCCCTAGTGGTTTAAGTCAGCATAGGGCCGCTGAAGTTAATGGGTCAAATTCTCTGGAAGCATTAATCCAGAGATGTAATTCTACATCTGCAGGTGTAAATATGTGTACAGTGCCCATTGAATTCAGTGAGTCACATTCTGGTGTAAAATGCATGCAGTTCCATTTAAATAGCTCAAATATTTGAGACTGATTTAGTACCTGCATCCAATAGAAAAGGGGTATTAAACTCAACCCAGGACCTGGCTGGATACAGACTACAGGGCAAGTGCATGGCAAACAGGTATATTGGAGGCAGTGAGGCAAGCAACTACAGGCCAAGTGGCTGGAGGGTGAAGGGCAACAGGCCAAGTAGCTGTCAGTGCCAGGACATGGGCAGCTAGGCCAAGGATCCAATCTGGGATTGAGATTGCTGTATTAAGGTGTACCCCAGAGTTGGCAAGGGAAGCCAGGCAGTCAAGAAGAGGGTGAACTCCACAAGCAAGCCAAGTCAGGAAACCAGGAAAGCAGATGGAGTTGCCAGAGAAGTAATCTTAGAAAGGAAAAGCTTTGTTGCCCAAACACTTTCTGTTCCTCTCCTGGTTTTATGTAAGAGAAGTGAGGAACCAGCCACTCTACTATCAGGAATTGAGTGGCAACTCAAGCACTGATAGAGGCTTTAGGCAGGCATCATCCAGTCTTTGTGAAAAGCAGCAGACTGGCAAGTTGTGGTAGATAGCTATTCTGGTCAGGCCAAGGCCCAGGGTTCAAATCTGCAAGCCTAACAGTAGCTGTGGTGCAAGCAGGGATGGGTCTGCCCCCACTTCCCCATTTGCTGCTCATAACCATGTCCAGTGTGGCCCCAAATTCTGTGGCAAGCCTAAGCACCCAACTTTCCAGGGCCACCAGAAGCCTAGTGAACTGCATAGAGTGGTTCTGGGGGTTGGATCTGGTCCGTGGGCTGTATTTCATAGTATTTCATAGTTGGTAGGGTCGGAAGGGACCTGAGCAGATCATCAAGTCCGACCCCCTGCCATGGGCAGGAAAGAATGCTGGGATCAACCTGGCAAGGTGTCTATCTAGCCTCCTTTTGAAGACCCCCAGGGTAGGAGTGAGCACCACTTCCCTTGGAAGTTGGTTCCAGATCCTAGCTGCCCTGACTATGAAGTAGCACCTCCTGATATCTAGCCTGAATCTACTCTCCGTCAACTTATGGCCATTATTCTTTGTTACTCACAGTAGTGCTTGGGGGAACAGGGACTCTCCCATTGCCTGCTGGTCTCCCTTGGCCAGTTTATAGGTGGCCACCAGATCCCCTCTCAGCCTTCTCTTGCGGAGGCTGAACAGGTTCAGGTCCCTTAGCCTCTCCTCATAGGGCCTGTCCTGCTGCCCCCTGATCATGCAAGTGGCCCTCCTCTGGATCCTCTCCATGTTGTCCACATCCCTCCTGAAGTGCAGCACCCAGAACTGGATGCAGTACTCCAACTTCAGCATGACCAATGTCATATAGAGGGGGAAGATCACCTCCTTGAACCTGCTCATGATGCATCTGTGGATGCATGACAAGGTACGGTTAGCCTTCCTGACTGCGTCCCCACATTGGCAGCCCATGTTCATCTTGGAGTCTATAATGACTCCAAGATCCTTTTCTGCCTCTGTGCTGACGAGAAGGGAGTTCCCCAGCCTGTAGGTATGCTGCTGGTTCTTCCACCCTAGGTGCAGTACCCTGCACTTGTCAGTATTGAATCCCATCTAATTCCCTCCCTTCTAGCGTACCCACTTCTCCCCACATCTTAGTGTCATCTGCGTATTTGAACAAGGTGCTTTTCACTGCCTCGTCCAAGTCGCTAATGAAGATGTTGAACAGTGCGGGACTGAGGACAGAGCCCTGGGAGACCCCACTGCCCACATCCCTCCAGGTCGAAAATACATTTGACATCCCTTCAATAGAAGGATTACCTCTTAGCTAGACTCTGACCTGGGTGACAGACCTGTACTAAAGAATAGGGAGCTCAAACCCCTCTCCACCTAGGCTGCCTGTACCCTGAGTCAAGATGCTTATGAATTAACAGGTGGCCTGGCTCCAATGCATGGGCCATCATGGCTAAAGTAGCAAGTACAGAACAACAGTTAATTATACTCCCTAGTGAAAGTAGGAGGAGCAAGAACATAGTCCTAGCTAAAATCAAGGCACAAGGTTCAGTCCAAGGTACACCTAAGCTCTATGATACTTCCCTGTAGCTTATCTGCATACATAATGTCATCACTGTAACTGTTCTCTATGCAGTGTCAACTTACATTTTTTAGTATAATTCCTCTGAAAGCCGCTACTCAAATATTGGACAATGGTTATAGTACAATAATATGTGATCATGTAATTAATGGATTTATCATAATTTATGTCTTTCAGGTTTGGAGATGATTTGGGTTGTTGGCAATATATTTCTAAAAATGCTGGTTTTTCATTTAGACCCCTAAATTAAGTGACTGGATTATCAGAAGTGTTTAGCTCGTATACAGAACAACAGGAAACACTGGGTGCTGAGCTCTTTTGAAATCCTGGGCCTCAGTTCATTACTTATTTAAAGGTGGATGGGAACTATGATTCAGTCATTTATTTAGGTGCCAAAAACCACAGGAAACCCACAGTTGAAAATGGCAACTCAGAAAACTATGCTCAGACAAAGCCTTCAAATAATCAATCATACCCCTGGTTTTTCATTTGCAGACATTTCTAAAGAAATTGCTCAAGAGAGCTTCGCAAAGTAACATATATTTGTACATAAAGCCATATGAAGATGCAGAGAGAGATTTTCATTTGCACCTCAGTCTTGCTTTTATTGAATTCAAGGGTAAAAGGTCCATTGACATTACTGTAGGTTCAAACCTCTTCAACCTTGTGGAAGTTAATGAAGCCATGCCAATTTGCAGCAACTGAGGGTCTCTCACTTTTTATGCACTTCCTTAACAGCAGAAAGAATAATGTAAAAAAAAACCCTGTACATGGCTGCCTTGTGAGTTTTCAATATAAGGTGTCATGTGGTTTTTTAATCACTGATTTTTCAAACAGAGCCTACGGTTCAGAATGGTAGTTTTTGCTTTAAGTAAATTGTTTTAATGTGGTGAATTTCTTTTTCAAGTAAATTATGCAAGAGTGCTAATTCAAAACATAAATAGATACAAAGTCTGGTTCTGGTCCTATGTTTCTAAAGATTTCTGTATTTGGATTTTTTTTAAATCTATTGATTCATAATACAAACAGTAAACAAAAGCCCAAAACAGTTTTATGACCACACAGCATTTAAAAACTCAATATAGTCCTCAAAGGTCAAGTAGCATTAAATGTTAAGTTCAAAGCTAAACACTCAAATGTCAGGAAATCTGGAAGGAAAGGTTGAAGGTCTAAACCCTAACTCTGATTCCCTTACAACATAACCGTCAGGCATATAGCTCCCATATAATATCTATTACATTTTGTTCCCATAATCAGCTGAAATAGTCTGTGATCATGGAACTGAAGACTTCATAGTGACATGCATTTTTATCCCATCTATCAGTAGCACATCAACTCACATGGCATCTGAACGCCTCACCATCTCTAATGTATTTCTCCTTACAAGGTCTCTATAGACAGGGAAGTGGTTTTATCTTTCCATTGTTCAGGTTAGGAACAGTAGCAGAGACAAAGAACCAAACATTGGAATTTGGTGACCTTCAGGCACCTGGTGTCAGCTAAACACACTCGCTCTTTGATTTGAAAGTTTTTTTGGGGTACCATAAGTACCCTGGCCTGAGTAGCTAGACACCAAGCTTCTGCCTAGCCACACTAATATCCAGAAATGGCACAGCAATGCCCCTGAGGGACTTAATGCAGAGCACCCCTAACACACACTGGTTGGATCAGATGCCTCTCAAAACATAGCTGAGACCCATTTTGTTTTAGAAATGCATCCAGAGAAGGAGGTGCCTGTCCTTACTTTCATGTAATACAGTTGTGGTTAGAGAACTTGTCGGTATGTTGGACAGGTATGGAAGGGGTAAATCAGGAAGACCTCCTAAATGCACTTAAGCGTACATGCACTTGAGGGTAAGCTGCATCTGTACAGCAGGTGCAACTGCAAGACCTAACCAGGAAAGCCTGATATATGGCTGGGAAGAATTAGGAGGTTTGGAGTTGAAGCCATCTCTGCCTAGTTTCTCTGTTCTGAGTAGGTTAACAGAATTATAACAAACGAGTTTAAATTATTGTGTACCAAGATTTAGGAAGCAAAGGGCACATCTACATGAGACACTTAATGCTCAGTATGTCTAATTCTACTGCACATTAATGAGTTGTGGCAAAAAACTGTGCTAATGTGCTAATATGCAGTAGAATTAATCTACTGTACATTAAGTGTCACAGAAAGACTGTGCTGTTGCTACTGTGCATTATCAACAGCTACTGAGAATTTATGTAGTACCTCATATTAGAGCTACTAAACTTAACGTGCGGTAGCAATGGCACATTAGTGCACATGTAGATGCACCCAAAGATAAGTTAAGTTCCAGATATTACCTAATGTGGACCACAGGTTTGGCCTGGGTTTAGGAGTCTGCTTCTCCATTAAATATATGATCAGAATATGTACTATGTAACTAACTGGACATGTCTACACATGAAATTAATGTAACTGAATATATTCTGGCTCAATTTGAGCCGGAGTAAACTAATCCCAATGTCACTGTTTACACATGTGTTTAGGTGCACTAATTTACTGCATGTGCTGGATACCAGTTGCATCTGATGGACCTATTGGGCAGCACAGTAAATTAGTCTACTGTGTACTAATTGCTGCACATGTGTAGACAGTAACACTTTACTGTGCAACAAATTAGTCTGCTGGCTGCTCAGTAAAACATCTTGTGTAGACATGCACATACTGAATTAGATACTTATTGGACTAACTATGTATCTATGCATGTATAAGGACAAATGAATCAGGAAAAATTCAGATGTGTGTACCCTTGCATACGTCTCTTCTGTTGACCAGCATGATCACCTGGCTAATGGTGAGTAAATCTACTCTGGTTATACTCACTACCTGAAACATGGTACTGACAGCATTGTCCTCATCAGACAGAAGCAGCTCAAATCCACATCTCCTGTCACTAAATTTAGTGTCTTAAATAGCAGAATGGTGGTTAGGTGTGATGAGGGCATACCCACACCTCCAGTTAAAGCCTATACCAGCATGGAGATTAGGGGGAGGATAGTTCATGTTAAAAATATCTACCTGATTTAATTTAGTTCACCCAGGTACAGATCTTACACTTAGATTGACCTAACTAGGGATCTAAGTGTGAACCATACAGAAGTTCAGGAAGGTTAGATCTCTCTAAAAATGGCTGACCCAATCTAAGTTATCTGTACCTCTGAGGCAGTCTAATTTAGATCAGGCCCAGTGAAACTGATCTAACTGAACTTCTGTACAGTTCCCAGTTCAGCCATGAGGATGGGAAAGCCTAGCCATTGGCCCCAGTTCTGGGGCCTGAGCTTTTCTACCTGCCCCCTGGTACCAGGATACTTTTAGACCCTTTGCCCCTCCCTCAGATGGAACACCCCCACCTCCCCCTGGCAGACCAGACAGCACTGCCTGCCAAATCTCCCATTCCTCAAGCTGCTTCCAGTGCCAGTTTTACCAGCATTCACCAATGCCAGGAGCCAATGGCATTAAGTTAGGGTGGGGGGAGGGGGGTGAAATCAGGAGAGTGGGTAGGTTTGCTGGGGAAGGATTATTTGTCTGGGGGTAGGCAGGTCAGAAGGCTAAAAAAAGTTCCTGGTCCTGTGGGGAGAGCTCCCCCATTCCTCCAAGCCCACTGGTGGACCCCACTTGCCCCGCATCATCTTCCCACCTGCCATGGACCTCAACTTTCCCCCCTGATCTCCCCGTGGACCACTTATCCCCCCAATTTCTCCAATCCCTCCACAAGCCCCACTTGCCCTCCTGATGCCACAAGCCCCTTCATTAGCTCCCCCATCCTGACTTAGTTAGATTGTTAGATTGGGTAGCCATTTTAACTTCATCTAACCTCCCTGAAAGTCTATACCCTACATACCCTACATTTCCCACACCCTGAATGAATACTCTAACCCCTAAACTAGTATATAAAACATGATTACCACCTCCTCTCCCTCCCATTTTGGGTGATGGATTTTAACAAGAAAGCATGAGTTCTGCATAATCTAAAGGAGTGAATTACAGGGTCTGAATCCTGTGTGGGTGGAAGCATATCTCTGCATCTCTGACTCTGGTACTTAAAACCCAGAGCAGGGCAGGAGTTCAAACATCTCTTTTCAGCATCTCCTATTAGCTAACTGTAGATGACTCCCTGCTCTTGGTGTCTATTGGCACCCCAGTTTAATTGGATTTATTCCCAAGTGATTGGCCCAAAGTCACACAACAGAACCCTGTGGCAGAGCAAGGGATTGAACTTGAGTCATTGTCTGCCATTACTCATTGATAGAATGCCCTTGTTACCATTAGGCCTGTCTCCTGGCCACAAGTGTCCTTTTCACAGAAGCACAGTAAAATCAAAATATTTTGTTGGCTTGCTTTCAAAGTTTTGTATTTTGCATTTAATTTCGAACAGGAATTAAGGATTCAAAGAGAAGAAAAAGGACAAGCAATCCATTTGTTTGATCTGCAAGGTGGTCGTGGTCAACTTTGTGAACAATTAGCTCCCACCCCTCTACAACCCATTGCCCTGGACTACCTTTACTCTGGTGACATTTGGTCACTGGGGCAGATACTCA
>NW_005842684.1:709430-709847 GCF_000455745.1 Alligator sinensis | reverse complement strand
TCCTGCTTCTATCAACAATGGTCATAGTTCACTGGATGTCAATGGAACCACAACAGCTTACCACAGATGACAGTTTTGTGTTAAGGATAGAAACCTGGAAAAAATATAAAAAATGACTGGTTAAGAATCACACATATGAATAGTCTGTGCTGAAGCAGTTTTGTTTCCCCACACCAGAAATTAACTTGATATTGCATGCAGAGCATTCTGATGAAAGGTTCCCCTTTTATTCCTGAAGACTGAAATATTTCTAGCTATCAGTAACATTCATTCACTTTTCCCCTTTTGAGATAAATAAAAGGAAAACTTTTTGTTCCTAACCTAAACCCATGCTGAAGGATGAACATACGTTAGTTAGCATGTGAGTGGCAATTTTGTGTGCACATTAAATATGATGCAGTGGAGAAATAGGGAAAG
>NW_005842684.1:702013-709418 GCF_000455745.1 Alligator sinensis | reverse complement strand
GAAAGAGGCCATGTGAAAGGAATTCGGTGGCATTTCAACATTTGGAAATATCCCCAGTTTGGCTTTCAATGTTGCTACTCCAGGGCTGAATCTTAGGGGCAAGCAGAGTCAAGATAGGGCTTGTGTCAGTCTTTAATAAATAGATAGGATCCATGGTTAAGGCAGAAGCAATTAATATCTAGAGATATCTGTAGTCCCTACCCCTGGCTGAGCGAGTCTCTTCATTTTTCTGTTCTTTAACCTATAAAATGAGGTGAGCAGTACTGTTGGTCCATTTAATACGCAAGTTGTTTTGAACAGCCTGGCTCTTACATGCTTTGACACTGCTGAATACAATGGGTCCCAGATCTTTTTGTGGTCTCTAATAAAAATAATAGCACATTGCTACAAATATGAGCCAAGGTGGTCCTTCTCCACGTGTAAGGGTTCAGCACAAATTCTAAACATATACCTTGTTTTAGCCGCTATTTGGTGGGAAAGTTTTTATGAATCTATATTCATTGCCTTACCATTGCTCCTTCAAATACACTCTTTTGTGGTACGGACCTTCTAGTCCAGTTAAGGAGGAAAGATTTCATTTCTTTGCCAGTGATACAGCAGAACTAATGAAAGGAATAGCTTCTGGGAAGGAGGCAAGGAAAATAAATACATTTCCAGTTATTCCCAATTGCATCCTGTGCCTCTGAAAAAGCCATTTGTCAGATGGAGTTGATTAAGTCTTCATGCATCTTCCCCCCCACCCCCCAAGAGCTGTATTATTCTAATATATATACAAAGCAGCTGCTTTTACAGTCAGATATTTGCATCATCAAAATGGCACATCCATTTGATTTTGGGAGCTGGTGCTTCTGGGTTGGTTGGCTGGCAGGGATTTGTTTTTTATTTTTTCTTTCTTCAGTCTGCTTTTGCTCAGAATAAGAAGCTGAAAGTGAGGTAAGGATTGTCCACAGCCCTTCCTCTGCCTGTATAAGCATAGATTCCATTCCCCCACCCTGCCAGACAAGGAAATGCTACAGTAATTTTAAAGTATACCCTAGGTACTTTGAAGTTTGTCTGTTACACCAGCAAGTCAGGATGTGAGCACAGCCAGAGCAGACATTAGCATGTCAAAGAACCAGCTTCATTTTCACTGTGAAAACTCTATTTGAAGTCCTGTGCTCAATGGTGTGAGACTCTGTAGGCAGCTGAATTGCGTGCTGTTATTCCAGATGTGCATTGTCTCTGTAGAAATGCAATTTCACAGTCATGAAACAGTTTAAGTTCATCAAGTGCTAATTATAGCAGAAAGCATGACAGCAGAAGCTTTAAAGCCCTAGTGGACGGGAAAGCCAATTGATCATCCAATTGATTTTTATTACTTTGGTATTGAGTTGCAGTGCTGCCTGC
Organism: Alligator sinensis; assembly: GCF_000455745.1. Classification (NCBI taxonomy): domain Eukaryota; kingdom Metazoa; phylum Chordata; order Crocodylia; family Alligatoridae; genus Alligator; species Alligator sinensis. Next base: position 708,032 of record NW_005842684.1, on the reverse strand, counting down.
TGTTATATAATCTGTTTTTTTTCCCTTTTTCTTTGTCATTACACCATAGTCATAAATTAGCCCCAGTCTGCTTTGCCGTTGCACACTGCTTGAGCTGCTGCCATGTGCTGTGTTACTGTAGCACTCCTGAATTCCTGTCCAGCAATGCTTTCTGTTGGACCTTCTCCCACAGGCTGTAGTAGGAGCATCTGACAATTGCACTTCCTAGGCACTGCACTGCAAGCCAACTTCTGCTGTTTATTACACAGATGGAAATTCATCATAACTCTGACTTGGTGGACTTCCAATGGAAAGGAGAAAAGCAGAATTTGGTGTTTCATTGGGAAGCATTCAGTATTGCAAATGTTGGACATGATCCTGCCATCTACCATATGTGGATGGGCTTTGGTGGTGCAGTCAGGGGCAGGATCAGAGCCTTTGTTGTTACAAGAGAAAGACAATGACTGTTATTTCATAAACTGCTGCACACAAGACTGGAAAGCTTCTGGGGGGACAGGACAAAGATTCAGGGCTCCTAGTGGCTCACGATTCAATTCAAAAAATGCAATTTCACAGTCTTTATGTACTATTTTGAGTACATAAAGATCATAGAATCATAGAAAAGGAGGGCTGAAAGGGACCTTTGGAAATTATCTAGTCCAGCTCTCTGCCTCAGGCAGGATGATTGCTATCCAACCATCCCAATTACTGTACTTTCCTTTGTCCTGCTTTCAAGAGCTATTGCTGGTAACAAAAAGATGCGTACCTCTATTTAAAAACATAGTGATTTAAGAAATTAAGTACTAGACATGTATTTTTGAATTGAGTCATATTCAGACCATTAAACAATCTCATGGGAGTATGAAGGGTCCGATCCATAGCCCATTGGAAGTCATTGGTCTGGTGCCCTCTGACTTCATTGAGCTTTGGTTCAGGTCCTAATAGCATGCTGGAGTACTTAACAGGTGTACTTCAGAGGTGATTAAAGGCAAAAATGAGCAATGCCCTCCTCTATGCACCAACTGCTCATGCAGACTCTTAACACGCTGAGACTCTGGAGACAGTGGTTCTGTTATCAGATCCACTGGGTGTCCTTGACTGCATATCTGTGTGCCTCAGTTTCCCCATCTGCAAAAAGGAGTAAAGGTCTTTGCTTCATTTGTAAACTGTTTTTTTTTAGATCAGTGGATGAAAAGAACTATATAAGCTCTAAATAAGGTTATTAGACTAGATACTATAATATTCCCTTGTTAATTATTTTAATTGAATCTGTCTTGAATAAGCGAAAAATGTGCCTGAAACCAAAAGTCTTCGATTTGATTTTCCATGTTAATATATCTCAGGTTGAGAATATGCTTTCTGTCTTTTAGCCTGGAGGCAAGTCTTCCTGGCTGAGTCAAAGCCTCCTGCATAAACACATTGCACAATATAATAAATGTATGGCAGGCACCACTTTCACTATAGCAACATGAACTGAACAGCCTTAATCAAGGCTGAAGCTTGCCAGAGTTGCTGTGTACCTGCCCTCTAATTCCCCACACTTTATTCTCTGAGGACCGAATTATAACCAAAGAGGAGAGCTCTAACAGAAGACTGTAAGAAAGGCTGCAATATCATTATTTCTGACAATGCATCATGTATTTGTTCATTTGAATCAGGCACACCCTGTAGGCAACAGCACCGCCCTTAGAAGTGATTGCAGTCAGAAAGATCCAGGAAGTGAACCAACTTCTGTTTATCAAACCCACGGTGCTTGCAAGTTGTTGCATAAATTTCGTAATGTAACTGTGGGGGTTTAGAGATTGTGGCTATTTTTGTAGAGTCAGGATTATGACTGTAAAGCTTACATAGCAAGGATTATCTCTTTGTCCAGTGTTTGCATTCGGCCGGGTATTATTTGGGACTAAAGTTAGTCCCAAGTCAGTTCACACACGTAGTGTTACTGCACAGTAAGTCTACATGAATGTGCAGTAACTAATCAGACATAAATTTGATACCTGCATGACGCAGGTATTAAATTTATGCACAAGCCAGTGTAAGTCTCCATAGTTACTGCACAGTAAGGGCATGGACATGTAGATGCACACCCTTACTGCACAGTATTTTAAAGTTACTGTGCAGTAATCTAAATTACTGTGCAGTAAATGTGCCTGTGTAGATGTGCCCACTGAGTAGGATTTTCCATTAGTAAGAAGCCCTTTAAGGGAGGGAGAACTCACAGGGAAATATGTACCAATTGAAGAAAGCACCATGGCTCCACATGTTGTTTTACTTTGGAAAGCTCTGCCATACCTGTAACAAAATGAATCACTTTGCCAGATGGTGCAGATCCCAAGCACAAAAAACCTCAAGTATATATGGCTGATACCATACCAGAAAAATGTTATATCAGTATGGTTGAATAAAGCAAAATCTGTGAAAGGAAGTGGATTTTGTCAGTGGAAGTTTGAGGAATAACCGTGTCATTTAAATTGGATACTGGAGCTCAGGGTAATATTTTTTTTCCCCACGCATGAGCATAGAAGATTCAAATTAAGACTAAAAGTGAATCCAACAAACATCAAAATAACTGGCTTTTTGGAAACAAATATACCAGTGCAATGGAGATGCATTGCTAGCACCCATTATAAAAATAGAGCATATACATTCATTATATCTAGGGAGGTGATACCAATTTCAATCTCACACTTTGTAAGAAACTGACTGTATTTAAGTGTGCATTTGCAGTATAAGAAGACATAAAGACTGGTGTAAGTGATCAGGAACCAGTTCAAATCTGTAACATAACAGAAGTGCAGCGTACATAAAATACTTTAAAAAAGGCCGAAACCAGTTAAAGATAAGCCTGGATGGATGTAGTATCAGACTTAACTGAATTAAGCTAAATCTATTTATTGCACTTCTGTCCCAGACTGCCTCCTGATTCAAATTACCTCATATTCCCTCAGCATCCCAGGTTGCTTTGCTCCTTCCCTGCAACCCTCCCTCTACTCTCTGGGTAGGTGAGCTAGCCTTGGCCCAATCTGTCTGCTCCACTGAGCAGAGAGGCATGGTCTAGCACCCCCTGGCTTCTGACCTGAGCCACTGCAGGCATATGGCTGCATTTCCAGACTCAAAAGTGAATGTCTGTTTACTTGCTTATCTGTTCAATCTATGCAACTTAGATTAATCGTCAAAGATTGAATCAATTCAGCCTTGGGATTTTTGATTGTCTGTTCTTAGCCAAGGACTGCAAAAACTTGCTTACTGTTCCACAACTAAAGCTTGTTTTTAAGTTCTTCTCATTCATGCATGCTTGTGTTTATTATACAAATTGTAAACACTACTACAGGGGATCTGATTCTTATCCTTCAGTCCATAGAGAACTGTACTAGATATTAAAGAAAGGTTGAACCAGCTACAAAAGAAAGGGGATCCTTTACAACTTTGCCCCATTCTGTCCAAGAACCTCCCTCACTACCTTCCCCCATACTTGAGGCACTCCAAAGTCCAATGAAAGCTGGAATTATGACTAGTTGGGGATGAGGCAGGATAAGAGCAGTATCTAGCATTCTTACAAACACTTTCCCTGAGAATCAGCCTGCAAGTTTCATCTGTGCTCCAAGTTTGTCCAGAAAACCTACATGGGAAGCCATTCTAGGGTGTCACACCCAGAGGCATAACAAAGCAGCCAGTTGCCTGAGGCAGCAGGACACATGTGGAGAGCAGCAACCTCCAGTTGCTACTGTTCCATCAGTGCAATTGTGTGGAGACAGCAGCAGCTGACATTTTTCTACCACCCCTAAGTTGGCACCCAGGGCAGCTGCTCTTCTCACCCTGTCTTAGTTACACTACTGATCACTTCTCAGCTTTGGAACACTTGAGGACCCTCAAAGCCTGAGCTTAGACATCTTTCAGAAGAATTGTAAGAATTTCTGATTTGGGGAGGTTTTTAGCAAGTAAGGTTAAGTTTTGGGGTATTGTTTGGGAAATATTTTAGTTTTATTATTTTATTTTAACATTGTACTTTGTTTTTATAATATATTTTGTTTTTAAGCCACCCTGAGCCTTTTTGGGAAGGACAGCACACAAGTCAAATACACAAAAAATGCACAAAACATAAATAATATAGATGCTAGAGCAGTTCCAGGGCAAATTCCTGAACCTGGTAGTGAAATTTTGGAACAACTTAACAGAAAGGGGAGTCTCCAGCCCTTTCCCCCTCTCCCCCCCACCACCCACAGAGTTTATCAATGGCCATTCAGGCATGAAGTTGCCCAAAAGAATGTTGCCATGTGAAAATGTTCAACATACCAAATGTAAAGCAGCAATCAATGAAGCTCATAGAAGGCCACAGGGTTGCGAACCCAAGATATATATGTATATATATATTTTTACAGACCATCTGCAAACTTTTTCCTGAAAACCAAACTACTGACATGTTTTAAATAACGTAAATATAACCCTTCTCCCAGGATGGTCACAAGAAGGACTGGGTTTAAATTTAGGGGTTTAACACCACCAAACATTTCAGATTATCACTTATTCCTTTCTCAGGAACCATTTTTATACATGACACCAACATGAGTGATAATGAGCTAATGAATAAAGTCTTACTTGAGTGCATCAATGGTTTTATACCATGATGTCCCACCCCAGGCATTGTCGACTCACCCCACATCTTGGTACTCCCAACTGCACCCAGAACAGTGCTACCTCCATCCCAGCCCACCCACCACAACCTCACCCTCACTGGACCCACTCCCTCCATCCAGGCATGGAACCCTATCCACTGCCTCTCTCCTCTGCTGGTCTAACAACAATGTTCTAGGTACATCACCCATATTCCTGTCCCTCCTACCTACCTTTGTGGTGAGAAGCTGTTACAGGCAGGCAATAGCCAACAGGATGTGGTGGCAGCATGTGGTATGGATGATGGAACTACAAAGGGTCCCATGGGCCACAAGCCCTGATGGAGAACACTTTACAGGGTGCTACGGTACATTTCACTCAGACCCAAGGTGACTCTGCTCTTCTTTGTTAACACTTGCATCCAGCCTCATTCTGATAATGAATCTTCAGTCAAGCTTGAGGTTTCTTAATTTTCTTTATGGACAGCTCATTTGGTGGGGTGTTGTTTGTTTGTTGCTTTGTTTTTTGTTTTGTTTTGTTTTTAAATGCACTGACCATAAGTTTATGGACAATTGGCAACCCTGGAAAGCAGCTTCACTTGTGAACCTAGGGAATTTCTGTCTTGGTCTTTTCAAGATATACACAGATGGACCAATTCCCCTCTTGCTTATACTTGTTCTATGCTGGAGTGACTCCACCAGTTTCCATGTTGTTATTCCTAATTTACCCAGAAAAAAACTGAAAGGAGAATGAGACTCAGCTGGTCAGGCAGAAACAACAGGAAGCATTTGTGGGAGCACATATAAATATGAGGCCTTTCAAACTGTCAAAGACAAATTGATAAACCCTAATTGTCAACATCAGATAAAATCTGCCATGCTGATTTTGAACATCTCCAAAATTGTGTTTTTGATTATCATGATGTCAGGACTGAAACCAAAATTCTAATCTACTAGATTGCTGCCATCCCTACTCTAATGCATGCATGTGAAACCAAGACAACATATCAGAAACACCTGAAAACTTCAGAACATTACCATTAGCAATGTCTTTGGAAAATCCTCCATATGAGTCGGAAGGACAAAAGAATAAGTATGAGTGTTGTGACTCAAGCAGACTCTACCACCATTGAAGCCATGGTTATATGGCACCAGTTCCATTGGATGGGACACATCATAAGGATGCCTGACAACCAGATCCTGAAACAGGTCCCATACGCCCAACTCTCCAATAGTCACTGATTGATTGGTAGATAAAAGAAGAGTTTCAAAGACACCTTGAAGGCCAATCTGGGCAAAAGTATTATTAACATGAGTATTTGGGAGACTCAAGCACTGAATTACCCCCAATGGCATTGTGATGTATGACAAGGTACCAATCACTATGAGCAAACTCACCTTACTAAGGAGGTGGATAAACAAGAGAGAGG
>NW_005842684.1:698643-701982 GCF_000455745.1 Alligator sinensis | reverse complement strand
AAAGAGTTCTAACCCAGCATTACCAGGACCCACTCCTTCCTCCCAGAACTATTTGTCATTTGGATCTTGGATTGGCCTCCTAAGCCATCTCTGCACTCGCTAATGACTTCCCTATTTACTGATAGTCTGTCCTTCTTGTATCAAGGAACTGTGTTACTACTGCTGATGAAATGTCAACAGATTCTTTTTCAAATCGGATGTTCCACATTTATGCTAAATCTTAGAGTGCCTATAGATGTGCTCTGGCGGCAGGGGGTGTTGGGGAGAGTTCTTTTAATTAGAGCTGTTCCTGGAGAGATGCTCTAATTAAAACGCCTCACCCTCATGTGTATTAAGCATCCTGCATTTCAAAATGGCCATGGGGGTGCTTAAACTAAAACTCATTCAATGAGTTTTAGTTAAAGCACCCCCATGACCATTTTGGAAAGTGGGATACTTAATAGACATGATGGTGAGGCAGGCTGGAGCATTTTAATTAGAATGCTCCAACAGCCTCAATTAGTCAAGTCTGCTCTGAGGCACTAAGATGGTAAGTCTATAAATAAAAATATAAGAAGCAGATTGCTCCACAAGACTGCTAAATGCATCTTAGCTGAAAATACATCAGATTTACCAAACATGTTTGGATGGCTTAGAAACAAAACCGTGCCAAAAGCAAACCCCTGCTTTGCTTAGAATGCATGGAAGTCTCTTGAAAAATCCAAACATTGCAATATATTTGTTTCAGCTAAAACATTTTGCTTCAGATAGTGCACCTAGCCCATTTCACATCTTAGAATTAATATGTCACCATGCTTAGAGTCTTTCACTGATTCCCAATTCCCTCCCTGCTCTAGAGAGAACATTCTGTGTCCACCATATGCACCCCTATCAATCCTAGCTATGCTGGCTCAGCTCTGCAGGCTGGTGCCTATGAAGAGGCTGAGTCCAGGCCTCATCCACCATTCAGGAAGGTGATTAGAGTCTCTGTGGATTTAACTGTAAGCAATGTCAGTAGTCCATACCAGGGGAATAGGAAACACCTTACCAATCCTGTTAGCCTTCTACCCCACTGAATTTTGACCAAGGTTGGAAATACAAAACTCCCCCCTTCCCTTGGTTAGTAGCAAGGGACAGAAACTCAGCATCTGTAACTGGCTTAGAAGCAGTTAGGCAACTCTTAGATCTCCTATTCTGAGGAACCCATTTCACATTGATCTCATGGGCTCCCACTGAAGCCCCAGGTAAAATTCCAACTGACTTGACTTGGAGCAGATTTAGGCTGAGTATGAGCACCTTGTAAAACTCCATGCACCATGTGCAGTGTTTGTTCTGAAGGAGGTATATTTTCAAGATCACTTTTCTCTGGCACATGCTCTTTAGGAATTCAGGAAAAAAGAATAAATGTATTTCAGAAACACAGACAGCAAACCATACTAAGTTTCATTTTCTGCCCAAGAATTGGAAGCAGGTACTTTACATACAGACAACACTACTCTACAGAAAAATCCTCAAGACTCAAGAGAATGGAAATACAAAGAGCAACAGTAAATTCAGAAACATAACTATAATCAAATCCTTCCCATGTCTATTAAGGGAAAAGACAACGATAACAACAGAAATTGAAAGATTAAAATGGACTTTGTAAAACCCCTTTATAGATATATATATTTCTGTAAAATCATTTCAAAACTGAAGGCAGGAGTAATTGGAGCATTTGCAGACTATATCAATAATATCTCATTACCCAGCTTTGCTTCAATCCACTGATTTCAATTTTCTTTTGAACAAGAGGCATTTATCACAGGACTTAGCATATGAATGGTGGGGAAAGAGAGGGGGAAATGTAAAATACATACTCCAGATTTATATGTCTTCAGCTGCAGAATAGCCATCAAAACTAATTGTTTCTTAAATGCTATGTAAACCTTATCTCATATGTTGACCCTAATCAGAGCAATTAATCTCATAATGAATTCTTTCTTCATGCATGCTATCTTATTATTATCCTTAGTCTAAATTAATAACATCATGATAATAATTAGTAGATATGAAATTGTCTCTTCACTTCTTCTTATAGCATGTGGCTGGTTATAAAAGAACAACAGGAGTGACAATTAGAGCAAAACATACCAGCTGCATTAATTGCAGTGCACCTTAACCCTAGCATCTGCAAAATGGGCTTTATTTAAATGTGAATATCTCTGATATTCCCTCTTCTTCATCTCCCTTCCATTTTATTTCATCTGCTTCTCTCCCTCTGAAAAGAAAGGAGAGAGGGGGAAGAAACCCATACTCTAAGGTGGAATATTAGGGCTTGATCCAGTCCCTTTCCTTTTGCTGGAGATCCTTTAAGAAAGACATTATGTGGGGTACACAAGTATTTGGGTACCAAAATTGTAACCTGTAAGAGGGACTTGATTTTGAGAATGTGAGTGCACAGCCCTTTGTAAAAACCAGGCCCCTTTTGCTGTGAAGTCCATCAGCCAAACAAAGACAAGTACAGGTTTCCCTCCCTTTATGCGGGTTCTGTACGTGCGAATTCGCTCTTATGTGATGGCCCTTTTTATACCAAAAAATCATTATATGCGAAGTAAAATCACTCTTATGTGATCAGTGTGGTGGAAGCCCAGAGTCAGCTAATTTGTGCAGTGCGCTGTGGGAGTGATGTGTACCCAAATATAGTCTCCTGTATGGATCTGAGCTCCTTGCTCATTGTCTGCAACATGTGTTTCTGTAGTTGCCTTCCCCATTATGATAGTACCCTGTGCTTGTGTGTACTGTCTGCTGTTGGTGAGTACCAAAACTGTCTTGTAAAAGTGGTAGAAATTGGCTGGGGGTCAGTACAGTTTCATAGATTTCATAGACATTAAGGCTGGAAGGGACCTTGGAAGCTCACCAAGTCCAGCCCCCTGCCCAAGAGGCAGGAAGTCAGCTGGCGTCATAGGATCCCAGCAAGATAAGCATCCAAATTTCTCTTGAAGGTGTTCAATGTAGGTGCATGAACCACCTCCAGTGGCAGGCTATTCCAGACCTTGGGGGCTCGGACAGTGAAGAAATTCTTCCTTACGTCGAGCCTGAAATGGTCTTGCAGGAGTTTATAACCATTTGACCTTGTCATCCCTTGGGGCGCTCTGGTGAACAATTGTTCCCCCAGATCCTGGTGAGCACCCCTGATAAACTTATAGGTGGCCACCAGATCACCCCTGAGCCTGTGCTTTTTCAGGCTAAAGAGTCCCATTGCTCTCAGCCTGTTATCGTAAAATCTGTTTTCCTAACCTCTGATCATGCACGTGGCTCTTCTCTGGACTCTCTCAAGCTTCTCCACATCCTTTTTGAATTGAGGAGCCCAAAACTGGA
>NW_005842684.1:692832-697611 GCF_000455745.1 Alligator sinensis | reverse complement strand
TCCTCCCTCCCCCGGGCCTTCCTGTCCCGTAGTGGGCTGAGGCATCCCTTGGGACTGGTGAAAAATGGACGTAAAGTACCCATTTACAAGTTGGCTTTTTCCTGGGTGTCAGTTGTCAGTTGTCCCATCTGGTTTAGCAGGGGTCCAATGTTGCCCTTGCTTTTCCACCAGCTCCCCACATATTTAAAAAAGGACTTTTTGTTGTCTTTGATACTTGTAGCTAGTTGGAGCTCAGTTGCAACCTTGGCTTTCCTGGTTTGCTCCCTGCAGGATTGGACCAGTGCAGAATATTCCTCCTTGGAGGTGGATCCCATCCTTCATCCTTTGTACTCTTTCTTTTAGGCTGCAGGAAGTCCACTAGTTCCCTGGAGAGCCAAGGGGGCTGCTGTGCCCTTTTGCTGCCTCTCATCTGAGACAGAATAGCATTAGCTTGTGCATCAAGGATCACTCCCTTGAAAACCAACCACTCTTCCTGAGCTCCCCTCCCCTTGGGGTCATGGTCCCTTAGGGCCTCATCGACAGGCCTCCTGAGCTTGTCAAAATCAGCTTTCCTGAAGTCAAGGACTTCTGTTTTGCTGACTGACTTGCCAGCTTTATGGCAGATGGTGAAGGTGATCAGCTCGTGGTTGCTGTCACCCAGCTTCCCTTTGATCATTATGTTGCTGATTAGGTCGTCCTTGGTTGCCAGTACCAGGTCGAGCAGCGCTTTACCTCTCATTCACCTGTAGACCTCTTAGGGTCAGATAGAGATCATCCATGCAGGAGAGGAAGCTTTGCAACCACTCAGATTTAGCCGAGCACTCTTCCCATGAGATATTTGGGTAGTTGAAGTCTCCCATGACCACCATGGACCTGGAGCATGTGGCCTCAGCCAATTCCCTGGTGAACTCCTGGTCAAGCTCTTGACTTCGGGTGGGAGGTCTGTAGTAGACTTCCACCATTGTGTCCCCTGTGCTGTGTTCCCCATGGATTTTAACCCAGAGGGTCTCCAGCCATCCACCCTGGTTGCCAATGTCAGCGTACAGGGATGCATAGCTCTTCTTGACATAGAGAGGGACGCCCCTGCCCCTTTTGTTTACTTGATCTCTCCTGTACAGGGTATAGCCATTTATACCCATAGTCCAGTCATGGGTGGAGTCCCACCAGGTCTCCGTTATCCCTATGACATCATATATTTTTGTGCTAAGCAGGAGGACAAGTTCCTCCCGTTTACTCCCCAAGCTCCTGGCATTTGTGTACAGGCAGGCAAGTGTCTCCTTGGGGGCCCTTGCCTTGCCCACAGATTGTTCCAGGGCTGGGGCAGGGGTGTGCTCCCTTAAGTGCCTTGGCCTGCTGGCTTTGCAAGGGTTGCTCAGTGGGCCAGCAGTGGCAGTAGTCCCCCCATCCTCCGGTGGGCTTAGTTTAAACCCTGGTGGAGCAGGTCAGCCAGTCTGGCTGAGAAGAGCCTCCTCCCCAACGGAGAGAGTTGGAGGTCATCCCTTCCCAGCAGCTCACTGCCTCTCTCAGCAAAGAGAGGACTGTGGTCATGGAAGCCAAAGTCTTCCCGATGACACCAGCTCTGCTGGTTAAAGTCTTGGAACATATCCCTATCTGTTGCATTGTAAAGTGGGTTCCTTTTATGCAAATTTGAGTTATGCACAGTTTTCCAAGAGTGCATGTGCAGCATAAATCTGTATAAAAAGTATCACTACAGTGTACTCACTTATGAAAATCATGCCCTTCATGCTTTAAGGTGTTTAGTTCTTGACTCCCATTACAAATCAATATAATCTGGACACCTCTTCCCCTGAGTAATTTTGAAAATGTTACCTTAATCTATCATTGACCTTATTGCCGGATTAGCATGTACTATGGTATTGCTTAAATAGCAAGATTCTCTTTGATTATTCACAGCAAGAATCTCTATTCAGGCAGACCCAGATTAAGTTATAATTATCATCAGTCCATGTCCAAGGATGGTCTCCCAGTCCCATGGTTTTATAAGCATTTCTGCTTCCATTGTCTCTTTAAAGTTATATTTTTAGCCTTGTGGTTGTAAAGAAATTCTTGAATACATGAGGAGAGCACAACCAATGCAGACAGGTCTGCATAAAGAAAACTAACACCTGAACACCAACAGGACAAGGCACTGGGACTGCAGAAGGCACATATTTAAGAAACAAATTATGTTGCAATGTCCTACTCATGCATCTGAATCCTGTGTGTGATTCAGAGTTTCAAAACATTTTCTTTTTAAACCAGATCAGATGTTTCTCTGTACTGCCTTTGTGGATGAAGGCCATGGGATATTAGGTACTAAATAAGGGTCATTCCTCAAACTCCATGAGAAGAATCAAGTTACTTCATTGCTTTAACATGGATGAGGAGTCCAATTCTAGCCTTCTAGATTTGAAACTGCAGTACTACATGTACTGGCCCATGATACCATTTCAAAACAGCATCTCACATTTGCCTTCCAAGGGAACCATTTTGATGTTTTGCAGAAAAAAAGTTCCAGAGTAAATCTTAGTAGAAACAATTAGAATATTGTTGTCACACAGATGTATTTATTCCCATGCATTTATTTTTGGCCAACTGCTAACAGCTTCTCTGTAATATTTATATATTTTGTATATTTGGAATGGAGGTATCTTCAAGCAATGTCTCTGACCCCAAGCTTTAGGTCTTTGGCACAGAATAAAATTTGAATTAATTTATTAATTTACAGCATCAAACTAAAAAGTACAACTATATTTAAGGTCCATTAAAAAAATACCTCCATAAATGAAGAACCAAAACAAAACTAGAGAGAGCTAACTGCCATCATTTCTGCAGTGTTGAGCAAGAAATATAAGGTGTTTGTGGATACAAGAAAGAAAAATATATATATATATATATTCTAATATTATAAAAGCCTAAGTCTGTTTGCCTGTCTGTCTGTAACACTTTATTTGTGCTCTGATTGGCTGATGGAAGCAACCAATCACAGTGCCCCAAGCATGGGAGCATGCCACTATTATTCCAAAGCCACACCGAGGACCGGACAGTGGGTGGGGGAGCTGAGGCCAGCAGCACTGGCCTCAGCATGCCCAGTTCACTCCCTGCAAGAGGTAGAACAAGAGCAGCATGGGGCATTAAGTGGCAGCACTCCATCCCAGCCCCCTCGCCCCCCTGCCCCCCTGTCATTCTTGGCTATATATATATATTTCTGATGGCTCCAGAGAAAATATCTCTTCTAGTTTGTTTTCATTCTTTGAACATTTTAAATACTGATATCACTACATGTAAGTACTAGGTTTCTAAAGGCTATAATCCCCAAGTTGCTGGAAAGAACACTTACTGCATTTTTATTATGATGAGACTCATCATAATATGATTATGACTTAGACTTATGATTTAGACTCCCCAGTCATGATCAGGGTCCCATTCTTTTTCCTGCCATACAAATAGCTCCTATTCTACCCCCAAATTTTACAGTCTACAAAGCCAAAACAGACTGCACCGATGCCATCAAAAGGTACTACTGCAACATACCCAATTCAGTTTTAATCTAGCTCAGGTACCAGCAGCACAGGATTAAGTGTGAACTCCACAAGTCACCCTGGGACCAGAGTATAACTTTGCTGCTATTAGTATCCATGTTGTTTAGACTGGGTGCATCTACATGTTCATTAATGCACTTTTCCTACTGCACATTAAATTTAGTACCTCTAATGCAGCACTTTTGAAACTGTGGGTTGTGCCCTCCTAGGGAGGCATGAAGGAATATGGTGGGGGCACCATGTGCAAGGCATATTTTACCTTTTAAAAATTATTATTATTATATGACAAGAACATGATATATGACAATATCACACATTGAAATAGTATGAGTGAACCTTTTTCAACTGATTTCACAGGTGTTACAATGTATTTAGTTAAGCCAGCAATCATTTCCATAGTAACAACTATATTTCCCGCCTTTCAGTTTAGTACACCTATCATATCTACTCTTACAACACACAAAAAAAATACAGCAAGCATTTGTGCAGCGCTGATTATTCTGCTGGTGAGTTTCATATTTTTCATACTATTATGAGGTGAAAATGCATCAGTACTTATTGCAAAAAGATACTGTTCTGAAATGAAAAACAGAAGCTGAAAAGGCTGAAGTCGATACAGAGAAAAAATCTGCAAAAAGAAACATCAGTTTAAAAAATTCTCCACAAATTATAAACAGTCTGCAGAGAAACAGTCACATCCTTCACAATAATTGGTAAGTACAGTATCTGTGAATCTGCATGTATGTTTTTGTCTAGGTTGGGGTGGAGGGGGTGCAAAAAAAATTGTAACTCAAAGGGGGGCTCAGATCCAAAAGTTTGAAAACTGCTGCTCTGTGAGTTACCAAATAAATGCTCATTAGGCTGCCCTAATGCACAGTAGTGAAAGCACACACTTTTTTAGTGGTGCTTAATGTGCAGTAGCCTATTTTTACTACCCATTAGTGTATTGGCATGGTTTTTGACATGACACTTTAATGAGCAGTAAAATAGGCTACTGTGCATTAAAGCTCACATGTAGATGCACCCACTGGGTATGTCCAGATGAGCACGTATGTGTCTCTTACCCCATCTCAAACTCCTTTGAGGCAGGGCAACAGGCACATGTGATAACAAAAAATTGTTTCCTGCGCTGCAAACTTTCAGCGTGGGGAGAAAATTAGACCCCTGGATATCCAGGGGTATAAAAAACATTGAAGTTTAAAAAAGTGGAGCCACAGTGTCTCTGTGGTTCGCCCCTCACCCTGGTGCTGAAACATGT